>NC_083580.1:82736574-82814074 GCF_027579695.1 Neoarius graeffei
ACTCCTCTGGTCCTGGCAAAGCGGCGCGGTGTGAACAGAGACGCTCTTCGTCTGCTCGAGGGACTGGAAGAGCAGGAGATGAAGGGCTTCAACCGCAGCTTTCACTCCAGCCTGGAGAAGATGCACATCGCAGATAATGAGAGGTGAACTTGCAGTGAGCACCATAATTATTGGCACACTTATTTAAAAAAAAAATTCACATAGTAATTTATCATTTCTGCTCAAACAGGAGAATGCAGTCTTGTTCTCATTTTCATTAGAGTGCCTTTTTTTTCTTTTTTTTTTTAAATACTGTTTTCTATCAAAAATGTGTGTCAAAATTATTGACACCCCAAGAAACCTCTATCTGTGTATTTCAAAAGGTCAGATATTTATCATTCTGGTTCAGATCTTTTTCACAGTTATAAAGATTAGTTGACATTTTATTAAAATATTTAAATGGACATTTTATCTCAGTTATAGGAAAACAATCCCCATTAAATATAAACCAAACCAACAAAAGTTATTTAAAATATACTGAAATTTCAACGATGAAAGTAAACAGTGACAGGAAATCTGTTTACTTCTCCTGATAAAATACAAATCAGTAAAATGCTTCATTGGGTCCATGAAGAAGTTTATCAGCCTACATCCCTCTCCAAACTTTTCATTTTATATACTGTACTTACTGATGTACATGTGTTTTTATTACCAAAAAATATTTACCATTGTTCCTCTTGCATAGTGCCATGGAGAGTCATTCACTCCTCAACCCTCAGCTCCACCGCAGCGAGGGCGTGTTCTCCAGCTTTCAGACCACGTGGCAGGAGTTTGTAGAGGATCTCGGCTTCTGGAGGGTTCTGTTGCTCCTGCTCTTCATCGCACTGCTCTCGCTGGCCATCGCTTACTACGTCAGCGGAGTTTTACCTTTTAGTTCAAATCAGCTGGAACTTGTGCGTTAGGGATGTGATCCTGAGCGATGGTGAACTGGTGGAGGCGGCGGGGGGGAGTGGAGGTGACTGAAAGGTGAAACATTTGTGCTTCTGAAACTCTTATCATGTAAATGATGTTATAATTCAGTTTTACAGAACCAGTCAGAAGTCTGGAAACATACACACTAATTATGAAGTGTCCAAACTCTGACTGTTTGTGGAAAAAGTCAAAACAGTTTAGATGCCTTTTGATCAGACACGCCTTCATGTATGATCAGGCACAAAGGTTTTTTTATTTTTTTAAATTGGTCCTGAACATTTAAAACCTAACTCTTCACATTGTGTAGAATTCTGACTAAAACTGACTGTTAACTCTTAATGCACACATGGAGTGAGTTCCATTCATCAAATTCCAAAACCTGATTCTCACAGATCCAACGGTTAAAAATCCAACGACACAACGAGACTCTGTTAGTGATGAACTGTTTACTGTACGCTCACTACGTTTTCAATTTTTCTCTAAATCTAATGGAACTCCGATCATTATCAAACTCTTCCTGAGGGTAAAGGGTGTGTGAGTGAGTGAGAGAGATGTACAAAACTGAATTTCAGAACTCTGAGTGGTACTGATCCACATAGCTATCTTCTTTAGCCTTTGATTATTTATATTAAGAGCATTAACTGAAGAACGCTGCTGAGTGAAAGTGATTTAGTGAATGGAAGGAACATGGCTTTGTATGTTAATTGATTTTTTTCCCTTTTTAATTTCATACTCATTCCAGGATTTTTTTATTATAATTATCAGCCTTTATTGTGTAAGACAACACAATCTTAATCTTTGTTTCAGGTGTAAACTTGGTGTTTATTGCTGAAAAGCTTCTGTGTGAGTTTCAGTGTTTATTACAGACACAAAGCAACACGCGCGAACTCATGGACATTAGAGATTAAAGAAATTTCAGCTTTTCAGTCTGCAGCATTAATGAGATGTTAATGGAAAAATATGAATGCTCTCATTTCCTTAAAATGATCTATGTGCTTTATATGTTTATGGACGAAAGTATTTAACCTTGAACGCATGATAAAGGCAGTAAAAGTGAGTATCAGAGCTGTGGTAATAAGAGCATTAATGGGCGTGTCTGTTGAGCAGCATGGGCGTGTTCACTCTGCACTCTTCTCCCACGGTGACCAGGACGCAGTGGGATTATGGGAGACGTCCAGATTTATCTTTAACTTTTCATTCAGAATTACAGCTTAATTGACTTAAATTTGTTTTTGTAATTTTATTTTCAAGAGTTAAAAAAACAGATTTTATGTAAATTAAACATGTCTTGTGGCAGTACTGTAGCGCTGTATGAGGAGGTGAGACTCCGTTGTTTCTCCTTTCACACCGAGGTGGTGGTAGAGTTTTTTTCAGAACAAAGCCATTCGATCAGGTTAAATTAACATCACAATGATACACACTAATGACTGAGATAAAATAATTACTATAAAAGAACAAGTGGTACAGCAGGGAGCGTTTTCCCTTCACAGTTCCAGCGTCTGAGTTCAGGTTCCTGTCTGTGTGGAGTTTCACGTGTTCTCACGTCCATGTGGGGCTCCGCGGGGTGGTCTGCTTTCTTCACAAAAACATGTCAGCAGCTGGATTGCTTAGGCCAAACTGCCTGCCCGTGTGTGTTTTGCCCTGTGAGGGCTGGGCATCCCCGCAAAGGTGTATTTCTGGATGTTCCTGGGATGAGCTCCAGCTCCACCATGACTAGGATGGAGCACTTATGAAGATAAATGTGTATTTAAAAAAAAAAAAAAAACACCACAACACACACACCACCAAACCTTGACTAATAAAAGCTCACAATTTTGAGCACACCATGCCTGATATTTTCTTTCCTTCATGGCCACCTGCAAAACAGCCGGTTCTGGTCCAGAAGAGCAGAATAACCGTATGAAAATGGAGTGGATTAGTTAAAATAACTTAAGATATAACAACTTTGACAAAATATCTCCAGTTTCACATCAACATTTATGATCTATAGCCCAGGATGTTGTGGCATTATGGTAACTTGCTACTTGGTGCAGAAGGGTGAAGTGGAAGGCGGAGGCCGAGAGGAGAGCCAGCCCCCTTTAGCCAGTGAGTCGGCCCCACCCTTGAATTACATGTCTTGTTTCTGCTTAATTAAAAAAAAAAAAAAAGCAACCAGGTTCAAACTTGATAAAATTCAGTGCAGGATCAAGGCCACATACTGGCATGGTTTTGGGAAGAAACTATAGAACATGGATGAAACGCACATGGAGGAGACCAAGTGAAACCCCACACAGGGTCAAACCTGGAGCTGTGCGTCAGCAGTGATCTCCACTGCACTCATGAGAAAGCCTTTATTTACTCAAGCTGCTTTTAGTTAGTTTCTACTGAACATGAAATTATTTTTTAAAAATAATTTTGAAGCCAGTACAAAAACAAGTAAATATATACAAATAAATAAATATTTACAGAATAAACAGAGTTCCAGTTCTGTCCACGTTCTTTAAGACAGAGTAAAGTCCGGTTCAGATAGCGCCTCCTCCAACATCTCCGTGGAAACCAGTGCAGTTTCTCCAACTTCAAAGAAGACTCTGCCAATGGAAGAGGAGATTATAAACCAAATACTCAAACTCGGCTCAGAGTCTCTTGTTTGAACAGCGTGTGTGTGTGTGTGTGTGGGGGGGGGGGGGGGGGGGGTGTACGTACTTGTGAGAGTACTTGTTCTTCACGGCTCTGAGGTTCTCATCTGTAGGCCTGGCCAGCATGGCATACAGTCTCCTCACCAGGGGGCCGAGTTCACACAGCGTGTAACCGCTGTGGTACTGCAGCACCGCCGTCTGCATTTGAGACAAAATGAAAATGTGTGTAAGTGAGAGAGAGCTCTGGAGTGGACCAAGTTCTGAAACACCAAGCTAAGAACACTCCATCACAACACTGGGTTCTAAAGACAGAACTCCAGTGATGGATCGTGACTTATGACATAGCAGTGAACGTTTATGAGAAGTGTAATGCAACGCCATGGTCTGTATCTGTATTCAGGTTTGAACGGGAAGTGGGCATGGCTTAAACAGGATAATGCCTCACAAGAAAGGTGCTGGAAAAAGGAGGCAGGCATTCATTTACAAAATCTAATTAAATTAAAGAATTAAAAGCTGTGCTGCTCTGCACTTGGTCCCTGGGAGGGAAGTGATGGAGACGTTTAAAGATCAAATACATAAAAGCGTGTTTCTTTTGTATAGAAATGATTTTATTTTGGAGCTCAGTGAGGCCTGGTGTATGCTCAGCCCATTACGGTGTGCGTGCGAGCTGTGGCATTCACACAAACCTGCATACTGTTTGCATCTGGAGGATTAACACAATATCCACTAGGTGGCACATCAGAGCCAAAACATCCCTATTCATCAGGTTCCAACTCAAACAGTGAGATGTTCAGTGAGGTTAAACACACCGAGCTCCGTCACTCTTCCCACCATCATAGTTGTGGTCATCATTCATCACCTTCCATTCAGAAGGATTTACTAATCTAGGAAATCCAGAAGGCTGGGAACAAAACCGAGCTTTGAAGGCTATGAGAGGTTTTTAAAATTCAAGCAGTAACAGGTAACCTGGTTAGTGTTCAACTACAGTCTAGAAGAGAAGATCGGGGGGGGTCTGAGACACGGCGCTGGTTTGGGGAGTGTGTTGTAAACACGGTGGTCACATGGTGCTACACTGCAGATGCAATTTACATGGTCATGTGCTGCACTACCAGTGTAACGTTAATACGTGAGGTGCACAAGCGACACTCCAAATGATCGCAGCAATGCTGATACACACGCGCAGAGAGAAAACACCAAAAAAAAAAAAACCCCAACCCCACACACACAACCCTAAAAGGTAGGGGTTTGATCCATATCTGTTCAGAAAACATTGTGTTCGTTGTGAATCCCGTATTTAGTTCCGTCAGTAACGTATCCACAGGGTGTGTACAGGTGGAGTTCTCACCCATCCTCCCAGGCCGTGGGTGATGAGGGCGAGGAGGAGGCAGGCGGACGCCAAGTACGACGCTGGCTCTGGCACAAGCTCCACTTCCAACAGGCTCAGTTCACATATATAGCGTGCTAAAGTTAGCGTCTCCATGCTAGCATGGGCCACCTGTGGGTTTGGTTCAGAGTTTTCACAAAAGGTACAAACTGAGGTGCGCTTATAGACGACATGTTCTGTACTTTAACATTCCTAGTTTGTTTTAGGACATGAACTGGCTGAGAATTAACTCTACAACAAGTTCAATATACGAGTGTGCACGCCATCAGAGGAGCTCCCAGCTGTGGGAATTATAATCAGGATTACAACCAAACAGGAACTCTGGTCAGTTACAAAGCGGCTTATAATTAAAGCGTAAACAAAACCCCACTCCAACCTTTGCATAACGCCTGAGGAACCTGTAAGGCACAGGGATATTAATATCAAAGTCAAGTCCTTGGAGGATGTTCCTTTCCATAACAAGGAATTCCAGTCTCTGGTAGGCGTCGTCACAAATGTACAGGAAGTCATCAACAGTAGGAGGACACCGTTCCTGACAAACATCAAACAAGCAGCATCATTTTATCATCATGTACTGAACATTTAAAACGAATCAAAACCAAACACATTAATCCTGAACATGGCCTTGTGGTATCTTGAGGTTTTGTTATTGTGCTGCTGTCGTAGTCGCAGCAGTAAGTCACTGATTAATGTAAATCTGAACAATAAAACTCTGAAATTCAGGTCCTCGTGTCGTGTCTCACTTCAAACTTGGCAGCGATGAGCAGAGCCGCGGAGCCAATGAGCTGCAGGGATTCTCTCCTCACCGAGGTGATGGACAGGTAGTGATCAGTCAACTTCACGGCCAGGTACAGGGTTTCATGATTCAGCTCAAAGTTTTCCTGCATTGTGGAGACGTGTGAATAACCAGGTTTAAATCAGTACACAGTGCAGGACTCACTGACGAGATCACACACACAATCCATTTGAACAGCATTTTTCTGGACCGAGTTTCTGATCCCAAGATAAACTTGTACGAGTCAGAACATAGCCAAGGTCATTTAACTTTGTCCAAAACTAGAGACATCACCTTCTTATATTTAGCTTATCATAAACACATACACGATTTGAAATGTAAAGCAAAGCTAGACGGCCTTTCGATTTCATAAAATCGGTGAAGTTTAGTTCCCTCTGAAATGTGCTCATTGTGATGCATGTTTATTTCTGTAATCTCAAAATATCAGGCCATTCTGTGGCTGGGAAGTTATTTAATTTGAGGGGATTAAAGCAAATAATGTGCATGAAATCGCTCGCTTCAATCGCGCAGTCAAGCAGACAGAGGAAGTCCGTGTGCGCATGCGCAGGTTTACCTTCTTTTGGGTTTTACGGCAGCTGGCATCCACAGTGTTGCATTACTGCCATCTACAGGTTTCCCTTTGAGCGTGCACTGACAGTTCCATCATTCTGTCGCTAAACGAACAGCTGATCACACCGAGGTGCTCGCTGAGCGCCCATATTTATTAGTTTGGTCCTGCGTTTCCTTTCTTCCATATATAACATAACGTCTTTTCTTCTCGCTTTCCGTTACTGTAGTCGCTCTTTCACATTTCATTCGCACACTCGCGCCCTCCATTTTACTCTCCTGTTTCAAATTTGTATCCCACAATGCCTTGCATGAATGGGGAAAGCCCACCACGTGATGTAGGATGTAGTATCTTGAATTGGGTCATGGTGAAGCAGGAAAAAATAGCAGAGAGTTTAGGGACACGTGGTGCGAAATTCATTAATTATTCCATTTTTTAAAAAACCTAATAAAACTGCAAGCCTGCGATTTGAATTCAGCAGCCTTCAGTCCAGGGGCAGCACGGTGGTGTAGTGGTTAGCACTGTCGCCTCACAGCAAGAAGGTCCGGGTTCGAGCCCCGTGGCCGGCGAGGGCCTTTCTGTGTGGAGTTTGCATGTTCTCCCCGTGGGTTTCCTCCGGTTTCCCCCACAGTCCAAAGACATGCAGGTTAGGTTAACTGATGACTCTAAATTGACCGTAGGTGTGAATGTGAATGGTTGTGTGTCGGTCACCCTGTGATGATCTGATGACTTGTCCAGGGTGTACCCCGCCTCTCACCCAGAGTCAGCTGGGATAGGCTCCAGCCCGCCCACGACCCTGCACAGGATAAGCGGTATAATGGATGGATAGCTTTCAGACCACAAAACAACTGGGTGTCAGGGAAAATTCTTTTTATGACCTAAACTTTGAAAATCTGAAAGGCAGTCTACCTTTAACAAACCATAAATTTAAGTAAATTGACATTGTATTATTTTCCCTTCCTCTGATGATCACTTTCACACAGTATGTGATCCCACATGTTTTCTACTCTCATTTTTCATCTGACTTTCATGACAATTGACCCGTTCCAGATTTTCCAGCTTGTGTGGGAATCCTGATAATCCCATGAACTCCGTCAGTTTCTGTCCATCTTACTGAAGGGAGAATCCCCCAGTTCTGTTCAGAGTTCCCCTCAGAATCCTTCAGAAGAGAACAAACCACCGGTTTCATTTTCCAGACTGTAGAGCTAGGGAATAATTCTGCTAAATAGAATCGTGATTTGGAAATTGATAAATATCCCCATAACATTAATGCTAAAAGATAAAATGGAGATATTTGTTCAACAGACCCCAAAAAAAAAAAAAACCAGATGGACAGATCCAGTCACAGGATGTTACCTGAACTTCCACCATCCAGTCAATTAAAATTCCTCTCATATTCCCATTCAGGTCTGGCTGAGTGTGCATGTAATCAGTCAAGACAAATTTCTTCTGAAAAACACACACACACACACACCTTTATTGGTTAACATCACACTGTCTGTGGCTTCCAAAGTGTTTCAGTCCAAAGCGGAGACAGATTATAAACCTGAGCCCCAGGAGATTCTCACCTCTCTATTCCTGAGGTAGTCAAAAATGTCTCTCGCGTACTCCGGGTTCATCAAACAGTCACCAGCTTGTTCCTCAACATCAAATTCTTCTGGTATCTGCAGGAAGAAAAAAAAAACAGACAGAAGACTAGAGTATAATGAGAAGACATCTGTGGCTTGACCTGCAATATTCCTGAGATCTACATCAGCAATGAGTAATTTCTTCCTAAACTAATAATGTGATCTTCATCCGTCTCATTTAGCTGAAACAAAATGAAGGAACACTGCAGTAAGTGTCTCATCCCAATCACGCTGCATCCGGAGTCTCTCCCAGAAACACTGGGCACAAGGCAGGAACATGCCATTCCACATCTCAGACACACGCACACTTTAGTGAAGCCAATCCATAAACTGACTTTTTTTAAAAAAAGGTGGGAGGAAACCAGAGAACCCGAATAAAACCAGACATGAGGGGGACATGCACAGAAACTCACTGCACCACCAGGTTATAAATCTGATAAACTTACTTCAATCTGTTCAATAATAATAGCCAGTAACCTTTTGTGGTTGGACTGCAGGCTGGTCCGTAAGAAAAGACACACCAGTGTCTGTCAGAGTCAACTCCTCCACCTGAGCCACCTGATCGTCAGCTCTTCTGCACTGCTCCTCAGACGACAGGTGTTTAGACCTGGAGTAAATCACACTAGTTCAGCAATCTCCTAACAATATTATTGAGATGTAGTAAGACCTAAATGTTTGAAGGATTTGAGGACTGATCATTACACTTTCAGGCCACTGTTTGCTGTTATAGCCACTTTACTCGTCTGTGCCTTTTTGACCGGTTTGCTGTTCTTGACCTGGGCGTCATTCTGGACTTTCTTGGTCTGTTTGGGAAAAGAGAGAGAAAATCAATCTCCTGACCTACACTTACAAAAACACACAAACGTTGGAGATCAAGTGGACAATGTGGCAAACTTTCATTTTCACATCCTAACAACCATCTCGGCTCATATAATGGGGAAGCCATGGCCTAAAGGTTAGAGAAGCAGTTTTGGGACCAAAAGATTGTTGGTTTGATTCCCTGGACTAGCAGGAATGGCTGAAGTGCCCTTGAGTAAGGCACCAACCTCCCAAGTGCCCTCTAGGCTGCTCTGGGTATGTTGTATGTCGCTCTGGATAAGAGCATCTGCTAAAATACCTGTGAATGTAATGAGGCTCTCCATCTGATACTGTACTGATACACACCTCGTGATAAAAACATTTATCAGAAACAGGATACTAAACTGTACTTTTCTTCATCACTGCTGTAGTACGTCACATCTTTATTGCCATGTTCCTACCTTTAAGGTCTGTAAACAGGCCACGATTTCCTTTTACATTCTGTGCAATGTACTTCCTAGTTTCCGAGTTGTTTGCGACGAGTCTTTTCCACAAGCGTTGGCATTAATCACTAATTTTTTTTAATTTTCTCTACAAATAATTGTCCAGTATCCTTTTCATTGTACTTTCACCTTTCCGCATTTTTCTCTTCTTTTCAGAAGAACACCAAGACCGGAAGCTTCCCCCCCCTGCATAAAGACCACAAGCGGAGGCCATCCACATCGGATCTGCTTTATCAACGGATCCTCAATTAAGGTATGTGAATCCTTTCATCATAGCACACCTTCAGTTTGTTCAGTGTGTTGAGTGCAGGATGTTTATTCATTCTTCCTCAGTCACTAGTGACAGCTTTGTTTGATAAGTGCAGATTAGTTAGCTCTGATGGAGAAGACTGCAGTTTTAGAGGTGCGTATCCAGGCTTTAGAGAAGGCTAGTGAGAACGAGAACAGTGTAGTTTCTGCAGGGGAAAGTCTGGATGTCCTAGGTGGAGTTAGTAATCCCCCAACTCCAGCCTTAGAGCCCTTACAGCAGGGCGAATGGGTAACAACTCTGCAGTATAAGCGTAGAGCCAAAGCTACTGCTGAGGTTCGCCCACGGGAGCACCACTCCTCTCCGCTTCACACATCGAACAGGTTTGCTCTCCTTAGTTATGCACCTGCTGAGAAACCTGAAAGAGCTCTGGTTATAGGGGACTCCATCATACAGCACATGAAATTAGCTCAGCCTTTAGAGGCACCAGCAGTTTTAATCAGGTGTATACCAGGAGCCAGGGTGCCAGACATAGCAGGTAATCTTAGGGTTCTAGGTAAGCACAGGTTCTCCAAAGATAGTTATCCATGCAGGAGCTAATGATAGTAACCTCAGACTGACGAAGGTGTATAAGAGTAACTTTGTAGAGGTGTTTAAATTAGCGAAGGTGATGTCCGATGCTGTAGTATGCTCTGGCCCCATCCCAATGCGGTGTGGCGATGTAGCTTACAGCAGGTTATGGTGGCCGAACTGCTGGTTGTCCAGGTGGTGCTCTGAAAACAGTGTGGGCTTCATAGATAATTGGGC
Source organism: Neoarius graeffei (assembly GCF_027579695.1). NCBI lineage: Eukaryota > Metazoa > Chordata > Actinopteri > Siluriformes > Ariidae > Neoarius > Neoarius graeffei. Next base: position 82,746,851 of record NC_083580.1, read on the forward strand.
TAGTTTTGAGGGCACTGCTGGCCTGTTAGGGCGGGACGGTATCCATCCCACTCGGGAAGGTGCTGCTCTCATTTCTTGGAGCATAGGTCAGTCTCAGAAGAGGTCTAGTTAACTTCTGACAATCCAGAGCCAAGGCCAGGGAGCAGACGAACAGGCTAAACCGACTGTCTGCTAGCTGCACAGAGTCGTCACTCAGGGCCCACTACATCGAGACTGTGTCTGTTCCCCGAGCTCAACAAAAAGGTAGAAATAGAGTTTGTTCCAGTAACCTAATCAATATAAAATTAGATCATACTGACTGTACAGCTGCTGCCAGCACCTTTGATCTAAAGGTGGGGCTATTAAATATTAGATCTCTTACATCTAAAGTGCTAATGGTTAATGAACTCATTACTGATCAGGAGTTTAATGTACTGTGTTTAACAGAAACATGGATTAAGCCAAATGAATATATAGCATTAAATGAAGCGAGTCCTCCTGGATACAGTTATATACACCAGCCTCGTCTAACTGGCAGAGGAGGAGGCGTCGCGGTTATTTATAACGATTATCTAGGTGTAACACAAAAACCTGGTTATAAATTTAATACATTTGAAGTTCTTCATACTAATAATGTACGTAGCCTCGAAAAATAAGTCTACCCAGTTAATTCCATTGCTTATTATTTACAGGCCCCCGGGGCCATATTCTGAGTTTCTTTCTGAATTTGCAGATTTTATCTCAGATCTGGTTATTTCCTTAGACAAAGCTTTAGTTGTCGGAGATTTTAATATTCACTTTGATAACCCAGAAGACCCTTTAAAAACAGCGTTTGTGTCCATTTTAGATTCAGTAGGGATTAAGCAGAATGTCATAGGACCGACCCATAATGGTGGTCACACCCTTGATCTAATACTAACATTCGGGTTAAACATAGAAAATATAGTCATACTTCCACAGTCTGAAGTTCTCAGATCATTATCTCATCTCATTCAAAATATGAGTAATAATATATGCACCTCGCCACGCTACTGTATTAAATGTACATTCACGTCAACTACTGCACAGAGCTTTATAAATGATCTCCCAGAGTTATCAACTTTGATTGGGTCACTGTCAGCCCCTGCAGAACTTGATCAGGCAACTGAATGCTTAGAGTCAACGTTCCGCCATACTTTAGATCAGGGGTTTTCAAAGTGTGGGAGAGTCAGCCCCCCCCTCGGAGAGCAAATAAACAACCGCGCCCCCCTTTACAATTTTTGTTGTTGCTATACTTAATGTTCCATTCGTATTTTTAAAAAATGGTTGTTGTACACATTTTTTTCTTTTTCACATTTTAAACATCTGTGCTTTTTAAAATATCTTGTTTTACACATTTTAAACATCTCATAGCATCGTTAGCTAGCACCTCTTGGCAGACAACACACTGTGGCAGTGGAGCATCTTCAGATCCAGTCCATGAAAATCCAAACTTTAAATAATCGTGGTCATACTTCCTTCTTTTTTCAGTCCCCCCAGGATTCCGCGGGCCTTTTTTGTGATTGTTGGGGGCTAAAATGTCTGATGTTGCGGGGGGTTTCCAAAAAAAAATTGCGATGAAATTTGCGGTGTTTTTTAGGTTTTCGTTGCGATTGCATTGTGGGAGGAAGTGAAAGTTGCGAGAAATTGTTGCGATTTTCTCTTTTTGTGATTAAAATTGAGTGATATGTTAAATATTAAAAAGTTATTACTGAAAAACTATTGATTAAAAAAAACAAAGACACTGAGAAATGGTCCTATAAACAACTTTACCAATATAAAAGATTACCAGGACTACAAACATGCAGAAAAATAGGCTTTACTTGTCCAAATGCTCCTGTTGGTTCAAAAGTTAAAGTGCAGAGAACCTCACAGCACAACATGAAGTTACCTTAAAATATAATATAAATGCCTCAGCTTTCATATAAGAAAAAAATCTTAATACTAGTACTGTGTGCAGGCAGTCTCTCCTGAAGACTAAATTAAACAATAATTATAAACTAATAAAATAAATGGCTCAGGCTTCATAGAAGAAAAAAACAATTTGAACAGAATCTCACAGTATGATGCTGAAGCTGCCTAAACAATGGAAAATAAAATACCATTTTGGCAAAAATGTTGGCATCCATTAATTTCTTGTATTAAGTAAAATAAATAAATAAAAAGTGCACACAGTCCTTCACTGTAAACATCACACACTTTCAGTGTTGCCAGATACTGCTGACGTTTTCCAGTCCAAAATATGTTCAAAACCCACCAAAATGCACTTGAAACCTCCCAATCTGGCAACACTGCACGCATGCTGCTTCTCTTGAACACACGGAAGTAAGGCGGAAGGTAGTTTGTCGACGTCACCTCAAGACGACGCCAATGATTGGTCAAATTTGCGGGAAAGTTGCGGTGATTGGATATAATTGCAACACCGCCCTGAATTCGCGGGGATTGGTTGAATTTGTGCTGAAGTTGCAAATCACAACATCCTGGAGGCTCTGTTTTTTTGCTTGGCCCAGACTTTGTCTCCTCACTCACTGTAGCTTTAGGTACTAAAAATCGATCCATTTTGTCTCTCACGTTGCGCCCCCCCTGAAGAACTCTGGCGCCCCCCGGGGGGGCACGCCCCACACTTTGAAAAGCCCTGCTTTAGATAATGTAGCTCCTCTAAAAAGGAAAATGGTCAGAGACAAAAAATTAGCACCCTGGTATAATGATGACAGTCGCACTTTAACAGACCACTCGAAAATTGGAACGTAAATGGCATCAAACAAAATTGGTAGTGTTCAAATTAGCATGGAAGGAGAGCTTCCTGAAGTATAGAAAAGCTCTTAGTGCTGCGAGATCAACATATCTCTCCTCCCTAATAGAAGATAACAAAAATAATCCTAGATTCTGCCTCTCCCCTTTTAGTTATGATGTCAGTTTTGCCAGAGTCCCTGCTTGCACTCAGCACAAAATGTATACCGTTCCTACTCCTCAGGTGACATTGGGCATACCCAACAACCCGTCTTTTCTCCCCCCTCTGAGTTACAGGTCAATCCTGAGATCGAGGTGCTGAACCTCTTCTGCCCCTCGGACCTGCCTGATCCATCCTGGTGCCCTGTGTCTGGTTGGAGTCTCATCACATCGCTCCTGTGGAGGACGGCCCCATGTGGACAGTTGAAAGTCACACCTGGAGGACGCTCTGGACTCTTACAGTAATGCTTTTATGGCTGAGGACTACAGGTGACTTGCTAACTTTAGGACTGCAGTTGTCATGAACAGTTTTGCACTCAAGTTTCCATCAATGAAGAGTTTATAACATCAACGAAACTGACTTCATGTTAAAACTGTTAATGTTATAGTCAGGCTGTCTGTTGTCACCCAAATGAGGATGGGTTCCCTTTGAGTCTGGTTCCTCTCGAGGTTTCTTCCTCATGGCGTCTGAGGGAGTTTTTCCTTGCCACCGTCGCCACAGGCTTCATCATTGGGGATAGATTAGGGATAAAATTAGCTCAATGTTTAAAGTCATTCAAATTCTGTAAAGCTGCTTTGCGACAATGTTTATTGTTAAAAGCGCTATACAAATAAACAACTTTTATCGTAAAATTTTAACAAAAGATTTCTGGGTTATAGTCACACTAAACATCCCCTTGAAGATTCCATTTCAGCAACTGGTTATAGTTCAGTACCTGATTTCCTGAGTGTTTGCGCCTAAAGTTATACATTTTCTTGTCTCTGTTTCACAACAGCATTCTGTTAGTGATTGCTGAACTGGACTTAAACTACAAAGTGACACACACACACACACACACTTTCTTACAAAAATGACAAATAAACAAAAGCAGAAGACTACAAAAGCTAAAAGTGCAAATTTCACACACAGGACAGACACAAAAACAAATACAGATGAAGGATCTCAAGTACTGGATTAACATATATATAATTTTTAGAATCTTACATTAAATAGAAAATATATATTAATTTCAGCTTACATTTGTAAGGTCAACAAAAGCTGATCTCTTCTTGGGAGCACCATCTGGAGAGGATGGAGTTCTTTTAACATGATGAACATCTTCCTGTAACAAAATAAAAACACAGACTTTAATAATAATAATAATAATAATAATTAAAAAAGTTACGGAATATTCATGAGAAAGCCCAGGTTTAATCACAGCAGTGTGTGTAATGCAGGGAGACATTACACACACACACACACACACACACACACAGAGAGAGAGAGAGAGATCAGTGTGCTCACCTGGTTCTCAGGTCCATGCCCTCTGCTCTGAGCTTTAGACCCATGGCTCCCCCGCGGTGGGAAATGAGGCATGATGTTTAACTCCACACTGATCTTCACAAAACCCCCAGTTTTCAGTTAAATTTATCTTCAGTCTGAAACCTCACACACGCGTGTATTTACACTGCGCCGTTCCTGCCGCTCCTCCTCTGGGAATAAACACACACACACACACACACACCCGACCGGCTGCACAATCTGAATCTCAGTCTAGAATTTTAAACATAAAATCGGTGAGAAATTAATCCTTCTTCTTCTTCTATCGATTTATTGGCGGTTAACTAAATTAATCTCCGCGAGTTTAAAACCATGAGATTTGAACTCAGAGCAGCTCCAAGCTGCGCGCTGATTGGTCCTTTGTTTTTAACGTCAACCGCCACAGAGAAGGTCAATTTAAACCGGAGACCAATCCCCATGAGGCTTTTAGTTTTATTTCTGGCCAATAGGAGAAGAGTGGGCGGGGCGATGCTGTTGTGTGGCTTCTTTATCGCCATCTAGTGTGTGAAAGCTGTTTAGTCCAGAGACGCCTCAAAGGTTTAATCCACCCACCCACCCACCCACCCACCCACCCATCCATCCATCCATCCATCCTCCACCCATCCATCCATCCATCCTCCACCCATCCATCCATCCTCCCACCCATCCACCCATCCATCCTTCCTCCCATCCACCCATCCATCCTCCCACCCATCCACCCATCCATCCTTCCTCCCATCCACCCATCCATCCTTCCTCCCATCCACCCACCCATCCATCCATCCATCCATCCATCCATCCTTCCTCCCATCCACCCACACATCCATCCATCCATCCATCCATCCATCCTTCCTTCCACCCATCCTTCCTCCCATCCATAGCCGCTTATCCTGTGCAGGGCAATCTGGAGCCAATCCCAGCTGACTATGAGCTGACTACGGGTTAGGGTCATCACAGGGCTGACACAGACACAGACAACCACTCACACTCATGATCAATTTAGAGTCACCAGTTAACCTAACCTGCATGTCTTTGGACTGTGGGGGAAACCGGAGCACCCGGAGGAAACCCACGCGGACACGGGGAGAACATGCAAACTCCACACAGAAAGGCCCTCGCCGGCCACGGGGCTCGAACCCAGAACCTTCTTGCTGTGAGACAACCGTGCTAACCACTACACCACCATGCTGCCCAGGTTTAACCCTTTAAATTATAATTAACAAACAAACAAAGATGGATCCCCATCGGTATAGATTTTTTTAAATTAATAAACAAGTCTAAATTATTCCAATTAGGCACATTGTTTAAACAGTATAATAATATTTGGGCTTCTGGCCTCTTATGTTTTACTAAAGCCTAGGTTAATCTTATCGGATGTGCTAGATATTCCTTACCTGAAAATCACATCTAAGATTAAATGTTTAAGAGAATTTTTGCCTAGCTCTTTCTTAATATGGAATATTATTTCATTTGCAATCTTTGTGGTGTTTGATCTTTTTAATGTAATAACAATATATCAAAACTACCATTTAAGGTATCCGGTTTCCATAAACAAATAAATTTGTAATTGTAAATGTTTTAAATCAATAAAATAGTCCAGTTACTAAAGGAGAGTCTGCTGTGGTAATTGATATTGCCCTGTTATGATTCCAGTGGTCTAAACTTTCTTGATTTTACTGCCCTTAATAATACCTTTAAAATTAATTGGATAATTACAGGCTGCTATGAGTGAGCATGTGTGTGTGTGTGTGTGTGTGTGTGTGTGTGTGTGTGTGTGTGAGTATGGGACACCACACTACCATTATTGATCGATCGTGTGTGTGTGTGTGTGTGTGTGTGTGTGTGTGTGAGTATGGGACACCACGCTACCATTGTTGATCGATCATGTGTGTGTGTGTAGGTCACCACACTGCTGCTACTGATCATACCCATATCATGTGCAGTACTAATGTGCAATATTACCTCTGCCTACCTCTATTTTTATTTATTTTATTTATTTTATTATTATTACTAGTATTACTTTTTATGTTGTTGTATTTATTATGAATTTTTTTATATGTTCTCTTGCACCTTTGTGGCCATGCTGGCTAAATTTCGTTGTTCAGGCAACTGCTCAATGACAATTAAAGTCTTGAACCTTGAATAAAACAGTTTCTACATAATACCCAGGGACATTTTCTCTACGATTGGAGGCCTTGAATACGTACTCTTATGTGATTATAAAATAGAGAAACTTCCCTTAATCCTGTCTAATTTCCATAAACAAATGTTCTTGGCATGGCCATTAATTTATAAACACAACTTCTCCCCACATAGAAGCTTCATCTGGAATAATCAGCACATTAAATATAGAAATAAATCCTTATTTTTTCAATCCTGGTTCAATAACAACATAATTCTAGTAACCCAGCTACACAGTGATAATGGGAATCTGCTAAATTATTCTGAGTTCCTCCAAACATTTGGTATTCCTTTGACCCCAAAAGAGTTTGCTATTGTAATGGATGCCATTCCCTCTGGTATCCTAACTCTTCTCAGAGGGGCTGAAAAACCAGTTTGTTTACTATCTCTGGACCCCATATTGACCTCAGTGGGTCATGTATGCTTCTCTGTCACATCCAAGAACAATAATTGCAATATTCACGCATTCACTCCTCAGACCTGCCTGATCCATCCTGATGCCCTACGTCTGGCTGGAGTCTCATCACATCACATCGCTCCTGTGGAGGACGGCCCCATATGGACAGTTGAAAGTCACACTTGGAGGACGCTCTGGACTCTTACAGTAATGCTTTTATGGCTGAGGACTACAGTTGACTTGCTAACTTTAGGACTGTGGTTGTCATGAACAGTTTTGCACTCAAGTTTCCATCAATGAAGAGTTTATAACATCAACGAAACTGACTTCATGTTAAAACTGTTAATGTTATAGTCATGCTGTCTGTTGTTGAGGATGGGTTCCCTTTTGAGTCTGGTTCCTCTTGAGATTTCTTCCTCATGTCGTCTGAGGGAGTTTTTCCTTGCCACCGTCGCCACAGGCTTCATCATTGGGGATAGATTAGGGATAAACTTAGCTCATGTTTTAAGTCATTAAAATTCTGTAAAGCTGCTTTGCGACAATATTTATTGTTAAAAGCGCGATACAAATAAACTTGACTTGACTTATTCCAGGCAGATATCACCACTATCCCCTCTGTGGTTCAGTACTGGACTGGTCTTGTTGGTGACCTGAACTGGAGCAGTGTGTGGAACCTCCCATACAGATACTTCCTTACAAACAAAGCAAGGAAGGTGTCTTTCAAACTGATTCATAGATACTATCCTGCCAAGCATTATATGCTTAAGTTTAAGAGAGACATTTGTGTGGACTGTTCATTGTGTGAGACGGACCCGGAAATAATAATGCACCTGTTCTGGCAATGCCCCTTTTCCATCACATTCTGGACAGAAATAACCCGGTACATTACAGCCAAGCTTGACTCTGATTTTTCTCTGTGTTGGAAATATGTACTGTTTGGTTTCCATGACAACAAAAGCAAAAAAAACAGAGAGAGTTATATATGATACATTTGCTGACCATTTTAGGGAAAAACCATATTCATAAAGCCAAGTTTAGTCATTCAAAACCTTGAATTATAGCATTTGAAAAGGAAACTGAACAGGATATCAAAATCATCTCTGAATCTAAAAACAAGAAAGCTGCTAAAACTTTTCATTTGTGCTCATTATTAGCGTTGGAGGTTTTATTTGAAAAGTCCAGCTGGCTCTTGGTTTGTTGTTTGTATTAATAACTGTGTTTGTATTTTGTTATTTTCAATAAAGATTTTTTTTAATTGATATTGCTCCGACCGGTGTTATTATGTCGGAATGTCACAAAACGTGTTGTAATGTCGTGAAATCACACGCACGCGCGATACAGAGTCGTAAAACATGCGCGGAACGCGGGCGCTCGCGCACTAAACAGTACGTGCCGTTAGTGCGCGAGCGTGTGTTTCTCGCGCGCGCTGATTGGCTGTGTGCGGTGTCAGTGATGTTAGCCTGTTAGCATGCCGCTAGCGCTGGGGTTTGAACGTAAAGCAGCTCGCGGTGCCGTGCAGTGGTTTGTGTGAGGCCTAAAGCCGAGCTGCAGCGTCAGGACACTGAGGATGAAATCTGCAGCATCGCAGCAGAAAGTGTTGATTTACTGAGCAGCAGCAGCGCTGTGAGCTCGACACCATGATCATAGAGAATGTGGACGCGCTGAAGTCGTGGCTCGCTAAACTGCTGGAGCCGATGTGAGTGAAGGGGAGGGGGAGCGCTCACTGTGGGGACGCGATCAGCTCTCGTTAGCACTCGCTAGCACGCAGGAGCTTGCTAATCCGTTAGCATGCTAAACGTCCATGAGCTCGTTTTTCACTTAATTTAGATGCGAACTCTGCTCTTATCGCGGCGGTGGCAGTTTTATCGCTGGGTTGCGCAGTTTTCTTGAAACCCCCCACCTCAGAGTGCACTTTCCCTCAGCCGAATGCTAACTGTGCTAAGCTAAGGGTAGGCTTTATGAGGAGCGTCCGCAGCGGTGTAGTCACAGGAGCGCCACTGCTTTCACTCCGTCAGAGAGAGAGAGAGAGAGAGAGAGTTAATTTATTTATATGTTTACTTAGGAGTACTTATAAGAGTTTTGTGTGTGTGAGAGAGAGAGAGCAGATCGGTCCCAGGGCTGAAGTGTGTGTGTGAGAGAGAGAGAGAGAGAGCAGGTCGGTCCCAGGGCTGAAGTGTGTGTGTGTGTGTGTGTGAGAGAGAGAGAGCAGGTCGGTCCCAGGACTGAAGTGTGTGTGTGTGTGTGTGTGAGAGAGAGAGACAGCAGGTCGGTCCCAGGGCTGAAGTGTGTGTGTGTGTGTGTGAGAGAGAGAGAGAGACAGCAGGTCGGTCCCAGGGCTGAAGTGTGTGTATGTGTGTGTGTGTGTGAGAGAGAGAGAGAGAGAGCAGGTCGGTCCCAGGGCTGAAGTGTGTGTGTGTGTGTGAGAGAGAGAGAGCAGGTCGGTCCCAGGGCTGAAGTGTGTGTATGTGTGTGTGTGTGTGAGAGAGAGAGCAGGTCGGTCCCAGGGCTGAAGTGTGTGTATGTGTGTGTGTGTGTGTGAGAGAGAGAGAGAGAGAGAGCAGGTCGGTCCCAGGGCTGAAGTGTGTGTGTGTGAGAGAGAGAGAGACAGCAGGTCGGTCCCAGGGCTGAAGTGTGTGTGTGTGAGAGAGAGAGAGACAGCAGGTCGGTCCCAGGGCTGAAGTGTGTGTGTGTGTGTGTGAGAGAGAGAGAGAGAGAGAGCAGGTCGGTCCCAGGGCTGAAGAGTGTGTGTGTGTGTGTGTGAGAGAGAGCAGGTCGGTCCCAGGGCTGAAGTTTGCTGTTGATCGTCTCTATGTTTGTTCCAATCCGTTGGGATTGTGGTGTTACGGAAGCAGACGCTGGAAATAAACTCCTGTTTTCTTTTGTGCAGATGTGATGCTGACCCGTCTGCTTTGGCCAACTACGTTGTTGCTTTGGTGAAAAAAGACAAATCTGAGAAAGATCTGCGAGCGCTGTGTGCTGATCAGCTGGACGTCTTCCTGCAGAAAGGTAACGCTGCCTCAAGCTTGCTGTCTCACACTATAGTCCTCTCAGGAACCCAATCTGGATTCATTTTACCAGATCCAGTGGATAGTTTAACCTGGATTTATCTTCTGAAGTCAGAAAAGCATGCTGATGTTTATATTGAACATCATTCCAACATGTTGCTCAACTCTACAGTGTACAGCTGTAGAAGAGTAATGATTCTGTAATGATTTAGAATCACACAGTTCGGTGTCACCTGGATCAGGATGGGTCCCTCTGAGTCTGGTTTCTCTCGAGGTTTCTTCCTCCTGTGGTCTCGGGGAGTCTTCCTCACCACTGTCACTTCTGTTTTAGTCATTATTTATTGGGGGGAGAGAGAAACAGTATGGTTTAAACCCTGATAGAGGAAAGAAACTTCTAGGAAGTGATTTGAAAGCAGGAACTTAATTAGGAAATTAATAAAAGGATTTTGTGGTGATGTGGAATTACACTCCCCCTGCTGTCTCACAGCAAAAACATTACTGAGGAACTTGGAGGTTCCAGGAAGGTGGGCTGATATGATCATATTAATATTGTGATAAATTGTAACTATTCACTTTTCTGAGATATTGCAGGTATTGCGATATCTCACACGTGTACATGTGACAAATAAAGGCTTCCTCTAAGAAAAAACTAATTAAAAGCAGCTGATTTGATAGCTTTTGTATCAAGCTGTTAAAATCATAACTTTTTTTTAATAGGGACATCATAAACTAGCAATATATCGATTATTGATTGATGTTTCAAAACAATGTATTAAAATTAGCCAACATTTAAATTAGATGCTTGATGTGTCTCTCATTTCGTTCAATTGGCCTTCTGTTTAACTGAGTGTGGAATCGTCATGGGTCAGAGACCACAAGGGGGCGATATAAACTCTACAGACCTTCTGGACTTAAAGGATATGGGACATGGATTTTTTTCTGGGCATAATTATGTATAAAGGACATAAGAAATGCCATCTAAATCACTGCAGGGCGTCAAAAATATGAAAATCATCACATTATTCAAGTTTTTCTATACATCAGCGTAAAACAAGGATTCGTTAATGAGCTAGGTGGTCACGTGACCCGTGACGTCACAAAAACTTTCCAAGGAGCCAGCGCTTGGGAATCTAATGTAAACAGGTTACCGAAATGGACACCATCGACAGTGATATTCCCGATGTTTCACAGAGATGTGAAGTTAGACCCTATCGATTCGAACCGATAGCTGGAAATTCACATGAACATGGATCTTGTCTTTACTCTGACGGGTCAGATGATTCTGAGAGTGAGAGTTCATTCAGCCCTCATGAAACTGAAAGCGGTCGGCTCGATAACACTTCCTGGTAAGTTAAAAACAATTCAAATCAAATCAAGTTTATTTGTACAGCGCTTTTAACAATAAACATTGTCGCAAAGCAGCTTTACAGAATTTGAACGACTTAAAACATGAGCTAATTTTATCCCTAATCTATCCCCAATGAGCAAGCCTGTGGCGACGGTGGCAAGGAAAAACTCCCTCAGACGACATGAGGAAGAAACCTCGAGAGGAACCAGACTCAAAAGGGAACCCATCCTCATTTGGGCAACAACAGACAGCCTGACTATAATATTAACAGTTTTAACAGGTATAACCCTCAACTGTCCTCATGGGGCCGTCCTTCACAGGAGTGGGGCGATAAAACTCCGACCAGACACAGGGCACCAGGATGGATCAAGCAGGTCCGAGGGGCAGAAGAGGCCAGCATCTCAATCCCAGGATCAACATGTAACTCAGAGGGACAGATTGGGGGGGGGGAGAGAGAAAGAAAACACGTTGTTAGGTATGCCCTAAAAATGACAAGTATTAAATCTGTGTGGTAGGCTCGCAGAGACGAGAGTCTTTACATCAGGCATGACGCACAATGGCATGTTAATATGGTAAAAAATATATCATGACCTGCTCTGGCTGGATGCTTGATTACAATTCTGCTCAAAGGCTAATGATCTGTTGAAAGAAGTATTATTTTTGTATCATACATTGAAAGTTCATCATAGATCTAGCTAAAGTCCGTTGCAAGCTAGTTTTTTTTTTGCTGATATTTTTCGAGATTGATTGAGATACAATGCTTCCAGAGTCCGAGATGAAAACATTCAAAATGGCGAAACGAGTCAGAATTATGATAATCAATAATTGATACACCCAAAATTATAATACTAATCCTTACCTCGGCTTTCAGTCGCTTAGCGCAGAGGTCTTCAACAGGGGTGTCGTGAAATCGCACCGGATCACTCATATCAACAAAAATATTCCTGCCCTGTCCCCTGGCCTCCGTGCAGGGATGCAAACAGCGCGCCTTTCGGCGGATGCCGCCTTTTTCACGGCTGAATCGCGCAGATCCGATTTTAAAAAAAAAAAAAAGCGATGTTGGTTCATGGAGCATGAGGCATGAAGTGTAAGGATGAGAGAGAGGCGGTTTGGGTCGGGAAGCTGCGCGCATTTGTGCAGCCTGGCACAGGTGTGCGCGGCTTCCCGATTTGAACTGTTTTTTTTTTTCTTATGCTTCCTGTTTCATGAATTAATATCGCTCAGTACCAGAGTATTAATGTTGAAAGAATCCTCAGTGAAATGGTCCGAATACAGTTTGTGGGAAACAGTAGGTGCAAAGTTTTTTTCAACAGGTGTTCTGTAAAGTTGTCCTACCAAGCTACTGCGCATGCGCGAAGCCTACTGCGCATGCGCAGGTGAGCCCACACTTTCCTCAGCTTCGGGTCCTTGGGGAATGCAAAAAAACTTACTCCAGGGCATTTCCCATTGGAATTATTGCAACCATAAGCAGCACAATACACCATGATGTCCAATGTACTTTAAAGACTATAAAAACAATTTTCTTGTCATCCACTTCTCCATTCATCTACCCGCTTGTGCTGTGCCCGAAAGTTTTTGTGACGTATGATCACGTGACAGCGGCTCTTCCAGTTGCAAAAAATGCATATCGGAAGTCGAGCAGAAATGCCATATAATCATCATGAATATAACGATTTTGCTGAATTTAATAGATGATTTTGTATTTGTTGATGCAATTAATTCATATTTTTAATGGAAAGAAACTGATATAGCGTGCATTTATGTTTCATGTCCCATATCCTTTAAAGCATACACGCAGAGCCATGGGCTCACTTTCGTTTATAAATGCCTTGAGACCTTAAGAATGGCACAGGAATAGTTTTAAGCGTTAACAATAAATCTAATGTAGTAATTTTTACGATTTAAAGTGATTCATATAGGTAGCGGTCTGAGTGAATGACCTTGACATCTGTGACATCACAGCAGGAAGTCTATCGGTCTCATCGCCATTTCCGCTATACTAAAACACAGAGCTGACTGCAACGCCAATCCTCCATTTTGAGCTAATTTATCGCCATGCCACGGAGATGTGTTGCTGGCCGGTGCAGCAACGTGACAGAAGGTGGATTTATGTTGCGTTCACGGCCCAAGAATGTTCAAAGTGCAAAGATTTGGAGGCGTTTTGCGAGAAATTCACAGGCACATTGGGCGGCTATGAAGCGGTCTCTCCTCTGTTCTGCACATTTTACTGAGGACTCGTACGCGACCTCTGATCTGTTGAGGAGCGTTGGCTATAAGCCCGGATTGAAAGAGGGTGCAGTACCAACAATTAAAGGAAAGGCTGGTTTATTTATTTATTTATTTATTTATTTAAAAAGGAAAGTTCAGTTGCACCGGTCCTCCCGGAGTGAGCCGAGGGTTGTTGCTAAAACCCAGGATGGAACAGGACGTGACCTATCGCTCGGGCAGTGACCTCCCGGCGGTTGTTGCTAAAACCAGTGACGTTCCGTTCCGGGTTTTAATAATTGCCTGAGCCCAGCAGTAATGGCGGAATACTCCATATGGACAAAATATAGAATGAGTGGAGCAGCCGTCTGATTTCTAAACTGGATATCGCTGCCATCTCTCCCTTACATGGAAGAAGCGAATGAACAGAGAACTGAACAAACAACTGAAAGTCAGATTGTTTCAAAAACAATCGGCCTTCAAGAAGCGAGAACACAGACGGGTAAGCTCCGACTCTCATTTGGATACAAAACAACAAAAACAACACGTTTCCCTGCATTTAGATTAATACATGTAACTTGTATTGTGTGTTTAAGTTAGCGGTATGAGATTATTTAATTTGCTTCAGAATGTGATTGTCTCAGTTCATCTGATTTATTTAATTCGCCTTTTACGTTTTATCAGTGAAAATGCATGCATGTACATGTGTGTTGCATAAGTTATAGCACCCATCCTGTTTTAATGAGAGTCAACCCACAATCAGTGAAGTCAAATCAGTCTTAGTCGAGCGAGTCAGTAACGCTATTTCTTACTTTCACCATAAATTGTTATTTATATGACTTTGGTCTATAGCTGTTAAAGGCCTCGGCCTTAAAACCGGTTCCCGCTGTGACGTCACGCGCTCAGGACTGGCTGGCTCAGCGGGGTAGCGTCAATCACAACTTTGCGGTCGATTTTAACACGTGCGTGCGTGTGTGTGTGTGGTTGATACTATCTACTCAGAAATTTATTTAAAAATCAAGGTTCTGCATATCTGCTTTAAGTTACTTTGCTCAACTTCTGCTCGTTCATAATCAGAAGTGTGTGTGTGTTTTAGAAGACTGATTGCTCTTCCTGATACATGATCACATTGTGTGTGGGATTTTAATTTTTTATTTGTATTTTTTTTTTAAACTGCCTTCACGTTTACTGCATATCTGTTAATGTCATATAATAGATGTGTCACGTTCATTGTCTTCTTATTAAATCAAATCATTAATTTTCTTTTGTTACAGACATGTAAAAGTTTTTTCCTTTACCTGACGTTTCGACGGTGTAACTTCCGTCTTCATCAGAGGGTCACCCAGAAACAAAAACCCAAAAACAAGAAAGCAAAGCAGTAGTGACTCTACCGTATGTCGGAGGAGTTACAGAACGAATCCAAAGGGCCATGAAAAAACACAATATGCAAACACCCGTGAAATCGCATATCAAACTATGACAGCTACTAGTTCACTCTAAGGACAAAATCGACCAACACAATAAATGTAATGTCGTATATGAAATACCATGCCAGTCATGCAATAAAACCTACGTTGGGGAGACAGGAAGGAGTTTTAGCATACGAAAAAAGGAACATAAAAAGGAATGTGAAAAAGAAACAGAACAGAGACAAACGAGCAAAAAAAGATAAGGCCTCAAGAAGAGAACCTCAAATCAGCAATAACGGACCACTGCAGAAGGGAAAATCATATAATGGACTGGGACAATGCTCAGATCATACAGCAAGAGAACAACAGATACCACCGTTGGATTAAGGAGTCAATAGGAATCAGAAAGCATAGCCCAAGAACAATAAACGGGGATGAGGGGGCGTACGTGCTCTCCCACACCTGGAGCGCCGTCCTGAGGGGGCAACACTGACAGCGGGAGGTGTGACCGACCTGTCAATGTTGACAGGGAGGCCACACCTCCATAACATCAGCTGATTACAAAAGCACGTCACACACACTTCCGTCACAAGACGGAAGTTACACCGTCGAAACATGTCAGGTAAAGGTAAAAACTTTTACATGTCTGTAACAAAAGAAAATTAATGATGTGATCCGTTAATGTCAGTTTGGTGAGTGGAGCATTAGAGTGACCCCCAGTTATTTCTGTGAGTGGTGTATGCTAATATGAAAAATCTGTGTCTGTATGTGTGTGATGTTCACCACGAATTGTCCGACAGATCGAACCGACTTCAGTAATGAAAAGTGATTTGGCTGAAACTCATCAGTGAACTGTGAACGTTAGGGTCAATAGCTGGTGAAGCTACGTTCAGTCATAACTATTAAGATAAACATTTAACAGTTAATACTGATGAAATAACAGTATTTTATAATAACATAAAAGTAAGTATATTACTGACAGCTTATACATAAAATAGCAGCATTTTAACATTTAATCAACTTGCTAGTAAAAGTGTTTGGCAAATAACGGAAATGGACCTGGTTCTGTGAAGTGACTGTGTTTGGAAATATTCACTGACTCCATGACCCAAAACCTGGCTGGAAATGTCCTCCTATTTGTTTTTTTGGTTTTTTATATATATATATATATATATATATATATATATATATATATATATATATATATATAATATATATATATATAATATAAACACACACACACACAGTGCTGCTTGAAAGTTTGTGAACCCTTTAGAATTTTCTATATTTCTGCATAAATATGACCTAAAACATCATCAGATTTTCACACAAGTCCTAAAAGTAGATAAAGAGAACCCAGTTAAACAAATGAGACAAAAATATTATACTTGGTCATTTATTTATTGAGGAAAATGATCCAATATTACATATCTGTGAGTGGCAAAAGTATGTGAAGCTCTAGGATTAGCAGTTAATTTGAAGGTGAAATTAGAGTCAGGTGTTTTCAATCAATGGGATGACAATCAGGTGTGAGTGGGCACCCTGTTTTATTTAAAGAACAGGGATCTATCAAAGTCTGATCTTCACAACACGTTTGTGGAAGTGTATCATGGCACGAACGGAGGAGATTTCTGAGGACCTCAGAAAAAGCGTTGTTGATGCTCATCAGGCTGGAAAAGGTTACAAAACCATCTCTAAAGAGTTTGGACTCCACCAATCCACAGTCAGACAGATTGTGTACAAATGGAGGAAATTCAAGACCATTGTTACCCTCCCCAGGAGTGGTCGACCAACAAAGATCATTCCAAGAGCAAGGCGTGTAATAGTCGGCGAGGTCACAAAGGACCCCAGGGTAACTTCTCAGCAACTGAAGGCCTCTCTCACATTGGCTAATGTTAATGTTCATGAGAACACTGAACAACAATGGTGTGCATGGCAGGGTTGCAAGGAGAAAGCCACTGCTCTCCAAAAAGAGCATTGCTGCTCGTCTGCAGTTTGCTAAAGATCACGTGGACAAGCCAGAAGGCTATTGGAAAAATGTTTTGTGGATGGGTGAGTCCAAAATAGAACTTTTTGGTTTAAATGTGGAGCGTTATATTTGGAGAAAGGAAAACACTGCATTCCAGCATAAGAACCTTATCCCATCTGTGAAACATGGTGGTGGTAGTATCATGGTTTGGGCCTGTTTTGCTGCATCTGGGCCAGGACGGCTTGCCATCATTGATGGAACAATGAATTCTGAATTATACCAGCGAATTCTAAAGGAAAATGTCAGGACATCTGTCCATGAACTGAATCTCAAGAGAAGGTGAGTCATGCAGCAAGACAACGACCCTAAGCACACAAGTCGTTCTACCAAAGAATGGTTAAAGAAGAATAAAGTGAATGTTTTGGAATGGCCAAGTCAAAGTCCTGACCTTAATCCAATGGAAATGTTGTGGAAGGACCTGAAGCGAGCAGTTCATGTGAGGAAACCCACCAACATCCCAGAGTTGAAGCTGTTCTGTACGGAGGAACGGGCTAAAATTCCTCCAAGCCGGTGTGCAGGACTGATCAACAGTTACCGCAAACGTTTAGTTGCAGTTATTGCTGCACAAGGGGGTCACACCAGATACTGAAAGCAAAGGGTCACATACTTTTGCCACTCACAGATATGTAATATTGGATCATTTTCCTCAATAAATAAATGACCAAGTATAATATTTCTGTCTCATTTGTTTAACTGGGCTCTCTTTATCTACTTTTAGGCCTTGTGTGAAAATCTGATGTTTTAGGTCATATTTATGCAGAAATATACAACCCCAATTCCAAAAAAGTTTGGACACTGTCTAAAACATGAATAAAAACAGAATGTGAAGATTTGCAAATCACAGAAACCCTACATTTCATTGAAAATAGTACAAAGACAACATATCAAATATTGAAACTGAGAAATTTTATGTTTTTTTTAAAAATATACGCTCATTTTAAATTTGATGTCAGCAACACGTTTCAAAAACGTTAGGGGGCAATTCCATGTAAATGTCAACCTCACCATGCAAAAATAAAGCAACATGTAATACATCAAAACCACTCCCAGAGATCTCACCTAGGCCTGTATTTTACAGATGTGAATAAGTTGAACCAATTTGTAACCAACCTAATATGTCACTGTCAGTCTTTCTTTCTTATAATGTAAACCCCAAGCTAAAATCAACTTTGATCATGTACAATTCTGTATTATTGCCACAAGCCACAGAAATGTATGCTAAAATCCACAAAACAGCAAAAAAATAGCCATCCTAAATATTATTTAAGAACTTTGATAGTTTTAGCTGATATTTAGAGAGTTTTTCAAAGGGTTATGGTGGTTAAATTGCTGATTTTCTAAACATATGCCATGTCTATTTCAGACGCGTCACATCCATAACGGAATTTCGTCACATCCATAACGCTGACTTTTCCTTCCGAAACTCTGCATGAAATACAAAATATTTTAAACAAAGATTTTTTAATATTCACCTTGGACCCCTCTATCAAATGGATCTCTCCATTTCGACATTAGGTTTACAATTTCACAGAGTTTGATAAAAATGTTCAGTCACCCAAGAAAAGTGGTACTTTTTCTGTCACATCCATAACGCATCTTTTATTGGCATTTTCTGGCATGCCCTAGATGTACTATGGGAATTGTTCTTGTTCTATCACTTCTCCAGTATGGTACAGCCTTAAAATATGCAACACCTGTTTAAATACTGGGAGACAATAAAACATGCACTGGGTCATTTGTTGCCATTTTGAGTTCAAGTGTCACGTCCATAACGCTGGAATTGCTCTAGGACAGGGGCATGTTTACCACTGTATTGCATCACCTCTACTTTTAACAACACTCTGTAAACGTTTAGGAACTGAGGAGAGCAATTACTGTAGTTTTGAAAGAGAAATGTTGTCCCATTCTTGCTGGACATACAATTTCAGTTGCTCAACGGTTTGGGGTCGTCTTTGTCATATTTTGCGCTTCAAGACAGGTCTGGACTGCAGGCAGGCCAGTTTAGCACCTGGACTCTTTTACTACAAAGCCATGCAGTTTTAATATGTGCAGAAAGCGGTTTGGCGTTGTCTTGCTGAAAGAAGGAAGGCCTTCCCTGAAAAAAGATTTTGTCTGGATGGCAGCATATTGCTCTGAAACGTGTGTGTGTACATATCATTCAGCATTAATGATGCCTTCCCAGATGTACAAGCTCCCCATGTCATGTGCACTAACGCTCCCTCATACCATCACAGATGCCAGCTTTTGAACTGTGCACTGACAACAAGCCAGATGGTCCCTCTCCCCTTTAGCCTGGAGGATGTTGCATCCATGATTTCTAAAAAGAATTTCTACTTTTGGTTCATCAGACCTTAGGACAGTTTTCCACTTCGCCTCAGTCTATTGTAAAAGAGCTCGGGCCCAGAGAAGGGGGCGGGATTTCTGGATATTGTTTATATCTGGTTTTAACTTGCGTTTGTGGATGCAGTAATGAAGTGTTTTCACAGATGATGGTTTTCTGAAGTGTTCCTGAGCCCATACAGTGATTTCCACTACAGACACGTGTCTGCTTTTAATGCAGTGTCTCCTGAGGGCCTGAAGATCACACGCATCCAATGTCAGTTTTCAGCCTCGTCTCTTGCAGACAGAGATTTCTCCAGATTCTCTGAATCTTTTAATGATATTATGGACCATAATGATGTGACCCCACAAATTCTTTGCAGTTTTACATTGAGGAACGTTATTCTTAAATTGTTGCATTGTTTGCCCATGCAGTCTTTCACAGAGCAGTGAACCCCTCGCCATCTTTTTTTCTAAGAGACTCCGCTTCTCTGGGATGCTATTTTTATACTCAATCATCTTACTGACCTGTTGCCAATTAACCAAATTAGGGTTTTTTTTTGTTTTTTTTTTAGCATTGCGCAACTTTTTCAGTCGTTTGTTGCCCCTGTCCCAACTTTTCTGAAATGTGTTGCTGACCTCAAATTCAGAGTGAGTACCGGTATATGTTTTTCAAAAAACAATACAATTTCTCAGTTTCAACATTTGATATGCTGTCTTTGTACTATTTTCAATGAAATATAGGGTTTCTGTGATTTTGCAAATCTTCACATTCTGTCTTTATTTGTTTTACACAGTGTCCCAACTTTTTTGGAATTGGGGTTGTAGAAAATTCTAAAGGGTTCACAAACTTTCAAGCACCACTCGTGTGTGTGTGTGTGTGTGTGTGTGTGTTGATAGATTCGATCTTTTAAAATTTAGGCAAATATGCATTTTTGAGTGATGGGTTTACTTGGATCGTTTCTACGGTCATTTTAAACTTCACTAGAGAATTGAATAGACGGACTCTGACCAGCATTAAAGGATATTATGGACCCCCCCCCCAAAAAAAAGTCTCTCTCTTGGTTACCTTCTTCAGTACAGTGTTTCATATCTCTCTTCTACTGAATCGGATTGAATCAAATCCTTTGCTTGTGAATATTGATTCGGGGAGTCTGTGCCAATACCCAGCCCTAATATCTCCCGTATCATAGAAATGTTTTCAGGTACTGTGATGCGTATTCTTCTGTTTCCAGTTGCTGTTTCTCACTGGAGCGTTTTTTTTTGTGTGTGTGTTTTGATGTTTGTTTTCTGTTTGAATGTTTATGCTGATTCTCTGTCTGCTGGTTCTGGTGTGGCTCTGAGCCCAGCCTTGAGCTTTGTGTGATTTTTGTCTGTTCTGATCACTGTGGATTGTGGTGAGGTTGTTGCACTTGGCGACATCAGAGTTGCTCGGTGCTTTTGTGCAATGATGTTTCTGCGCTCGCTTTGTGGATCCGTGGTGCGGTGTTCCAAGGGCTGTTATATGGTGACATGGCAGCAGGGTGGGCTGGTGTGCCCCTTTCAGTGGGACTGTGAGCAGCTACACCACTGGAGCCTGACCACTTTTGGTGGAAATTATTATTATTATTATTTTTTTTCGCTAAAGTGATCTTGGGTGTGAGAGAGGCGCTATACAAGTTGAACTCTATTTTTGTCGTATCGTGTAGCTCCAAGTTTCACTGTGAAGAGAATTATTCGCTTCCTGTCTTTCAGTCATGTGTTGTACAGATTAAAGGTTTAGCTTTTGAAATAAATGCTTATTCTCTTTAAGATTTGTTTTTCATCCCTTGATCCCGACAGAAACCACTGGCTTTGTGGAGAAACTCTTTGAATGTCTCACCACCAAAAACTACCTGGGAAATCCACCTGTGAAAGAAATTCCTAAAGAGGAGACGAAAGCTGCAGCTCCAAAACCTGCTGAAACAGAAGAGGTGACATTTTCTGCTCTCATTATTTTTTGTAATGCTGATCTTTGTATATGTACAAAATTATTACAAAAAAAATCATCTGCACCAGTAGGAGGAGAGGGAAGATCTGAGTCTTGATACTAGAACCTGTTTGAGAGGAATTACAGGAGGAGGACAGCAAGAAAAACACACTTCTCTCTAACGGGGTTTAAACTGAGCACACACAGTTCTAGCCCCGATCTCATGTAGGATGAAGGTTCAGTAAGGTGTTTTTCTCCGTTTGTAAGCGATTGTAGAGGCTCTGATTTCTTCAGACGTGTTTGTTTTTCTCAGTGGCGAACGTCTCTCTGGCTCGCAGTATGAACATCACTGAGAAACAGCCAACGAGAATCTGAGGAGAAATCAAATTCGTCTCCTGTCCTGCACAGCAGATCTATGAATCTGCTTTATCATCTTTTTATAGTGTTGGAGAGAGTGCAAAAATATAAACACAATAACATTTTAATAATTATTTTGCGAGTCAAACCCAAATATTCATTAGGAACAGCGGGGGGGCATGATTCTGCAGAATTAAAAATGGTGAGGTTTCTTTTCACTGTATCTCCAGTTCTCACAGACGATCCTGACTGTCTCACTGATCTCCACAAACTGTGCTTCCTCCACTTTTTTTCTTTTCCTCCTGTTTCTCTCTTTCTTGTTTTTGAACAAAATGGTGTAAAATTCACTAGATGGGTTGCTCTCGTTTATTTTCATGAGGAAGTGAGATCTGGGGATCAGGCATTGTTCTGAGGATCTCTCCAGGTGAAAGTGTGTGTGTGTACGCACACACGCCTGTTTTAATATACTATTTGAGACCAATTGTCCCCACAAGGGTAGTAAAATCTGACAATTTCGACCTTGTGGATACATTGGTATGGTCTTCACAAGGAATTTATTATTATTATTATTATTGATTTTTTTTTATTGATTTTTTATAAAAATAAGACCTAAAATAGGACACGAATTCCTGTTTAAGATTTAGATGGTGGACTTATTTCATTTGGTTGCTTGTATAAAATACACACCTAGTTAAGTTCTGTATATGATAATAGGTGTGTGTATTTGATAGGGATGGAGGAGGAGGGGAGGTGTTCGGTGGGTCAGGACTCTGAGTTCCACGGACGTATTAGTCTGTTTTGGTTTAAGGGATTATGGAGAATTACTCTGTTTTCTTGAGGTTCTCACATGTGTGTCAGTTTCTAATGTGTGGGTGTTTGTTTTTTTTGTTTTTTTTTCCATATGTGCACGTCCCTTAGACAGGGAGACATTTAAATTCAGGTCGGTTCTCACATTACCACTCTCATTGATATGCATCTCGGAGCTTGATGAGATGGTCGAGGGTAAAATAGAAGTGTTATGTTAATATGGCAGACATGCTTAAGTTACTATCGTGGAATATTAAAGGGGCGAATCTTGCTATTAAGAGGAAGAAACTTCTATATCTAAAACAAAAGAAGGTAGACATCTGTTTTTTGCAGGAGACTCATTTAAATAATGAAGAGTCAACTAAGTTACAAAGGGATTGGGTGGGTAAAATATTTTATAGTGCCTACTCATCTTGCCAGCAGGGTGTATGCATATTGTTTCGTAAAAATCTAAATATTACCATCCACAAGCAACTCTCGGACAGGGAAGGCAGGTGGGTGGCTGTCAGTGTAGATCTGTTTGGCAGTAGGTGCTCTCTTATTAATATCTATGCACCAAATATAGATTCTCCAATTTTTTTTGCTGACATGTGCAATGTTGTGAAACAAATGGGGAATACTTGCATTATTATTGGGGGGGATTTCAATCAGGTTAGAGACCCGACTCTAGATGAGTCAAAAGTTGCTAATACAAGATTAGTATATAAATCTCAAATAGCTATTGATGTCTTAGAAGAGGAGATGGGTCTAGTCGATTATTTGGAGGACTTTACACCCCCAGGATAGGGAGTACACTTTCTACTCTAACCCACATGCTTCATATTCACGTATAGACTATTTTCTAATATCTAAACAATTAGTGAGTGCAACTGTTTCTGCTTCAATTGGTAATATTGTACTGTCAGATCACGCCCCAGTTGAAGTGATGTTAGGTTCGGGGTCCTTATCTGAAACCCCTAGAAGCCATTGGAGATTCAACACCTCGTTGCTCCGAAATGAAAAATCCTGTAACTTTATTAGAAAGGAAATTGAGTATTGGGAATTTAATGAAGGGTCAACTTCTAACCCAGGTCTAGAATGGGATGCATTTAAAGCCTGCTTGAGGGGGTCGCTTAATACAACACTGTTACTATTTGAAAAAACAATCTGCTATACAGTTACTTGAATTGGAGAAAGGAATTAAAGATCTTGAAAAAATATATGCGTCCCAGTTAGATCCAGCAGTGTTTACACAATTAAATAAAATGAAACTGGAACTAAACTCTATCCTACAGAAGAAGGCAGAGTATGCATTGTTTCAGTGTAGACAGAGGTACTACGAGCAAGGGGAAGCAGCTGGGAGATTTCTGGCCCAGAGTGCAAAACAGCAGTACAGTCGCACTTTAATAACTTCCGTGGAGAATGAAAAGGGGACCTTAGTAACTGACAGCGGGGAGATTAATGAAACATTTAGGGTATTTTACCAAGAGTTGTATTCGTCACAGGGCACAGCAGATCAGGAGGATATAGATAAGTTTTTATCACAGGTGCATCTGCTGACATTGTCCGAGGAAAAACAAAAAGAAATAGGGGGAGATATCACATTAGAAGAGGTCCAGCAAGCTATAAGGAAAATGAGCTCTGGGAAGTCCCTTGGGGAGGATGGGCTACCGACAGATTTTTATAAAGAATTTGTGGACCTGATAGCACCAAGGTTAGTGATAGTATTCAGGGATGCAATTGAAAGGGGCAAGATGCCAGAAAGCATGCAATCGGCTGTAATTACCCTGATACATAAAAAAAGGTAAAAATGCGCAGCAATGTGGAAGCTACCGCCCAGTGTCTCTAATAAATGTAGATGCTAAAATATTGGCTAAGATACTAGCTATGAGACTGGAGGCACATATGCCTAGTCTTATACATCCAGACCAAGTTGGTTTTATTCTAGGAAGGTCCTCAGTGGATAATGTTCGTAGGTTACTTCATTTAATTTGGCAAGTAAGGAATAGCCTTGACCCTGTGGTTACTTTCTCTCTCGACGCTGAGAAAGCGTTTGATAGAGTGGAGTGGAGGTACTTGTTCAGGACGCTATTTAGGTTCGGATTAGGCTCCTCATTTATAAAATGGGTTGGTCTTCTATATTGTAACCCTAAGGCCTCAGTGTTAACAAATGGAAGGGTATCCCCATATTTCCCTCTGCACCGGGGTACAAGACAGGGCTACCCCTTGAGCCCCTTAATTTTTGCATTGGCGTTAGAACCCTTAGCAGCTGCCATTAGGAATAACACACATATCAAGGGTATCCAAGTGGGAAAGATGGAACACAAATTATTTTTGTATGCGGATGATATTTTGTTACTGACCTCAAATCCAGAAACAGCTGTCCCTCAAATTTTGTCTTTGATACTTTCTCCCATATCTCAGGTTACAAAATAAATTTGGGAAAATCAGAGGCAATGCCTCTGTCTAGGTTATGCCCACCTTGCATTAGACAGAACTGGCAGTTTAAATGGCTTCCTTCGGGTTTAGTGTATCTAGGGATAAAGCTTGCACCAGGTTTAAAAGACATAATGACTGAGAACATTCTCCCCCTACTTCTGAAAATCGAGAGCACTCTACAAAACTGGGCTAAAATAGGGTTATCTTTGCTGGGAAAAATAAATATTCTTAAGATGATGGTTGTTCCACAACTGAATTATATCATATATTTATTACCCATGAGCTTCCCTCCCCTACTACTTAAGATTTAATGCAGCGGTAGCTACCTTTTTGTGGGGAGGTAAAAGACCCCGTTTAAATAATAATAAAATAATAATAATAGTTCAATTTATATAGCGCCTTTCACAAACCCAAGGACGCTTTACAAAAGAGTTACCACAGAAAAAAAATAGAATTAAAATGTGTGCTGCAAAGGAGGATGGAGGCCTCAGCCTGCCAAGAGTGGACTGGTACCACTATGCCTTCTCTCTTAATCAATTGGCCAAAATAAATATTGCAGAGGACCAAGTTCCGGGTTGGGTCTTGATTGAAAAAGAGCTCACTGAACCAATCCCATTATTGGCTTTTATTTCACAAAACGGGGGAGAAATTCCAGCCCGGAATCCATTATTGTTGTTTGCAAGAGAAACCTGGCAAGCATCACATCGTCTTATTGGTCTTAACCCATGTTTTACTCGAAGGTCGTCTTAATGGCATAACAAACTATTGAAAGTGGGTAAAAAAAACTCTTTACTGGAAATCATGGGCTGAAGCAGGGATTACTTTTATTGGAGATGTTTTCGAGGGTGATAATTTTATGGCTTTTGAACAAATGGTAACTAAATATAGAATCCCTAGACGAGACTTTTGGAAATATTTGCAATTAAGAAGCTGTATAATGTCTGCTCAAAGGAAACTCCCCCTATTGCCTCAAACAGGGCTACAAAGACTAGTATAGGGAGATCAGGGGACGAGAGGTGGGGCATCTAGATATTATAGTCTTATGAGGCAATCTCACCCACCTAAACTAGAGGGTCTCAAGAGAGCATGGGAGGCAGATTTACCAATTATGTTCCAATTATGTTGTTCTGTTCTTGTCGTTGTTCAGGTTTGTGTATGTTGATTCTTATGTTGTGTTGCTGAAAACCAATAAAAAGTGATTTACAAAAAAAAAAAAAAAGACCTAAAAAGTTTCCTTTTCATTACTGATGCTAGGGTTTGGTTTGGTTTAGTTACAGCATTTATAATACATAGGGCCAAATGACTAAATTCTGATTGACCAATCAAGGAGGGCTTTTTTCCTTAACACGGGGCCGTATTTCTGAAATGCTATTGGCGAGTTCATTGCTTGGTTATGGTTACAAAAATTAGCAAATTTTGTCAACAAAATGGCTTTTGTAAAGAAGTTGCAATAAAATTTTGTAAACCACTTTCAAAATCCTCGTGTGTGTCGCCGTGTCATGATGAAAGACGCTTTAGAAACTGATTCAAACGTGCAAGATTGGTTCAGAAAACGTGAATGACAAATGTTGTGAACTTGAATGGCTTCCGAAGTATGAATTTGGCCCTATATATTCTAAACAAGTAATTGTATGGTTCCTTGTAAAATTAAGGATCAATTTCACTCGTGATTTCAAAGTTTTTCAATTTTCAAAACTTTGAAATAACTCGTGAAATTAATCCTTAATTTTACTCGGGCCCATACGATTACCTATACTAATTAACTGCATTAATAATTTATCAATGGATGGTTAGACAAATGTGTGCACGCGCGCACCCGTCTTCCACCAAACTGCTGGTCCCTGGTGATTTAAGGGGATGTGAGCAGGGCAGCGAGTCTGATGTTTTGAAAGACATCTAGTGTGCACTCAGTTTAGCTTGATGTCATTTTTAGACAGATTGTGTGTGAGGAAATGTTATTGATGGACATTTTACAACATTCCTGTAAGTCACTGTACGTCTGCTAAATACTGTAAAGTAATAATTATATAATTGTACTCTTACGTCACCTCAGATTTCACTCTGTCTTCAGGCGGGTCACGTGGAGGATGAGAAGGAAGGCCGAAGGCGGCGAAGTCCACTGAGGAATCGTTCAGACTTTAATGAAACAAGGTAAATATCTTCTTACATCTCCATGATGGTGTAATTTATTATGGATGTCCATCACGGAGTTATACACACCTCCATGCATTTCCAACAATCTGATTGTGGCAGCGGGGGCGTGGTCAAGCGGTGGGCTGTGAATGGAGGGCGGAGTCAGGGAAGGTAAGTGGCAGAATCACTGCACCGGACTCCGCCCTCCATTCACAGACCACGCCCCCGCTGCCACACTGATATACTGTTCATATGAAGCTAATGTGATTTGTGATGGCATGCAATTGGACACAACCTGATTCAACACAATGCAATTCAAAAGGGTTCAGCGTGGGTAGGGACTTTATTTTTTCAAAATAATTCGGCTCCACCTGTTTAACCGTTAGAGAGGGACCCTCCCCACAAAAAAGGAAAAAAAAAATCTGACCTAAAGCATCTTTGAGCTCACAGGACATCACTGGAAAACAGGTAAAGGGGTGAATGTCAAATTTACATATTAACATATGTAAATTAGGTTGACATGGCGGTTTGATGATTTTTAGTAATTTTTGTGTTGCACTGAATATTGTAGTGAGCTGAATTTTTCCTCACAGTTTCATTTATTAGCCATGGATAAGCCTTTATAAAGGGTTCATGATCCTTTGCTGTGTGAAGCTGTGCACAGGTACAAGTGGTGTACCAGGTTCCTGATGTCTACTGGTTCTCTCTCACACACGCACATGGTGCTAAACGAGGCCCCTGATCACTTCCTGTTTGTTACACGCTACAGTTTCAGACATGATGTAGCTTCAAGTCCTGAACATGGTCCATTTGCCTTGCGTGTTACTCCAGGATTCGGGACGAGCGGCGGAGAGACGAGCGCAGACGGCGGGAGCCTGAGCGCCACGGGAAGAGCAGCGAGATGTACCGAGAGAGAGAACGGGATCGAGAGAGGAACGAGCGGAGAAGAGCGAGCTCACGAGGCCGCAGTCGCAGCAGGAGTCGCAGTCGCAGCAGCAGCAGAGGGAAGAGCAGAGACCGAGAGCAGAGACGAGGTGAGCGATGAAGAGTCACGCGAAGCTGCATTTTAATTCTCTAAACTTATCTGAAAAACAGCGCATCAGAGAAATTATAGCTGTTTAACACTGAAACTTTAATTGCATTTAAATGCTCTTAGTACTACAGAGAAATGCAAGTCTCCTGATTGGATTATTAACTCTAGTGTTTGTGGTTTATATCTACTATATGGATGTGTTTAATATTTATAGCATTATAGAAATCTTTATAGCACAAAAGGAAGTTTTTGTTTGTTTGTTTTACTTGAATTATTAAATTGTTTGTCTTTTTATTATTAGCTGTGATTGATATTTATGCCTCTGATTAAGGAATTAGTGAGAGACATACTGTTTTGGATTTTTCTTAAACATTTTTCCCAGAACACAGATCCAAATTCGAGCAGGAGCGGAAGGAACCGGAACCGTACACTCCGTTATCAGGTCCTTTGGGGAAACCTCAGCAGCAGCCGCCACAGCTCCCCCTGCTCCCGCTGCCCCACCCTCGCTCTCCGTTTCCCCCCTCGGGCAGTCCCAGCATCCCCAGTGCCGTAACGGCTCACCTGCCTGACAGCACCACTGAGAGCTGGACCGCTTACTACTCCAACCATGGCGAGGGCAAGAGCAGCACGCTGAAACACCGCTGCCGGGATTACGACGGTAAGTACTTTAAATCATTTAGTACGTTTAAATCATTGTCCCTTTCCCGAGCCAGTCGGGTTTATAATAAGCTGTTGAATATTTAATAAGGTGATTAATGGCGTTACAGTGAAAAGTATTTGATATCAAAGCTTTATTTGTTGTCCTGAAATTGCAGCTTTGGCTTTTCACGCATCTTTATAAGCGTTTAAACTCTTCAGGGATGTTTCAGTTTCACATACAGTTAGTGTTTACTTACTTTTACAACTGAAACGTGATGAAAATAAAGCTTTCTTATAGTTTCAGCCACAATACACTTTTCTGAGAGATATTTTTATACATGTATAATAGAGAGACAGTACCAGTCAAAAGTTGCTATGAATGAGTCCAAACTTGACTTTTACTGTATACATTACATTTTTGTTCTTTTATAAAGTAATTGCAATCTAATGGGATGATGTTAAAATACTTAATCTGTAAAACATAAAATGCCTCTTATAGTTAGTTTTTTACATTAATTATAAATTAGCTTAAAATATTTGTTTATCTAGCAAATGTTGATTAGTTAATACGCATTTAAATTCAAAGTTGAACACCTTTTTTTTTTTTAATTAATTTTTTTTTTTTTTTTTAATGAAACACTTCTGCATTGCTGTTTTTGTTTATTCTGATTCATGTGTCACAGAAATGCCTGCAGGGCTAAATGATCATTCTGTCACATCACACAGCCCACCTGTCGGTGAATACAGTTTAAAATCTTTTACATGTTGAAATGTCCTCAGTTGGTCTTCTGTAGGCTGTGTGAACTCCCACACACTGAAGTAAAGATCTAATTGGCCAAGCTGTTTTAGAGCAAAGTGAAGCCTGTTGTTCATTTTATGTTCTTTACATTTTGCTTATTTGCTTGTATCCAAATCAGCTAACAGTCGAGACTCTGCACTGACTGAGCAGATGATGTTTATGAACTCGGCAGTGGTTGTGCTGGGATTTGAACTCGGGACCTTGTGATCAGTAGTCCAAAGCCTTGTGCACCGAGTCACTTCTCCAGCTCCAGGGAGGTGTTTCTGTTGTGTTGGCTCGGTGATGAATCTGTCCCCACTAATGACCGTCGCTGAAGGTTTTTGTGTACAAGCCTGAGTGGGAATTCTCTGGGGCTGTATCTCACTCTGCGCTGGTTTCAGAGGGACTTTTCTAAAACAGTAGGGTATATATTTACCATGCAGTCTCTCAGGAGCCTTTTCACACTCCTGGAAGACGACTGAAATCATCTGATGAGGGAATCAGGTTGCCTAAGTAGGCTGTGTAGTGAGCTAAGTGTCGAGTGATTATGCCCACAAACACACACGGTGTTATTATTCTTGGTGTTTTAAATATGTATATTCTTTGTTTGGATATTATGTCTGTATATGAATCATTTTAATTTCTTACCTGTAAAATCGACCTTTTAAGCTTTTTTCCTCCCCCCCCCCCCCCCCCTCTCCAGAGAAAGGATTCTGTGTCCGTGGTGACCTTTGTCCTTTTGACCATGGCAACGACCCTCTGATCGTGGATGACGTCGCCCTGCCCACCATGATTCCCTTCCCTCCCCCCGGCATGCCCCCTGTCCGCATGCCTCTCCCCTTGCCCCCCATGGCCGAACCCCTCCCAGTCATGCCCATGCCAATCCCTCCCCACGGGCAGCCCCCGCCTCCAGGCATCTACCCCATGGCAGGTGAGTACACAGGTTCTGGATTGTGTTAGGTGTGTCTAACCTGCTGCTGGTTCTGAAATTAGATTCTTTAGCATTTTCCTCTTAAGTAAATTTCTTAAAGAAAATAACGTGGTGGTGATGGGTCGTGCTGCGCTGTTTTAGACCTGAATGATGTTAACAGAAATGATAGCAGTGGTGTACTGACACACACTTTTTAGTACAGAAGTCTGCAGTTGGGTCACTGACCCGAGTGACCCAAAACTCTTGTGTGTACATCAGTGTAACTGTCGCGGTTACGGAGCACCGGGCGAAAGAGCCGAATCTCTCAGTTGGGGTGCTTCCTGATTATTCCCAATCAGTTGCGACGTATCCTTCCCTGATTTGTCATGCTCCTATCACGTGACTCCTTCCTAGAAGAAAACAAACCGCATCAGCTGTTTATACCAGCGCACACGCCCAGTATACGTGAATGGTCACGTGATCTGCTTTCTCAGGGTTTTTTGTATGGATAGAGATTGTTCCTGATACGGAGCTAAAACGCTTGTCTGAATGGAGACTTTTTTTTGTCTAAAAACTAAAACGTGTTTGTATGGATGTCGCCTTACCCTACTCGGCAATCTACTTTATGATTTCATGAATGAAAGAATAACGAGGCTGTAGAAGTAACCTGAGTCAGGTGTTTGTAAAATTAACCTACTAATAAATCCTTTCTACACCTCTCACAGACAGACAAGCAGGAAGTCGGTGTTTTCACTCATTTAATGCTGTTTTTGACAATACAACTTTTGAAGTTTTGTTAGTTTCATCAGTTTGTATGAATATTTATTAATTTATTTAATTAATGCGCAGGTATTGAAGTAGTACTGTTAAACCATGAAGGGTACAATACCAAACTCAATTTTGGCACAAAACCAACCCTAGTGTCATTTTATCATTATATAAATTTCCAACTCATAATGTTGGTTTCTTTATTAGATGTACTTTTTAAATTTTGTCTTCATATTGTTTTCTGGTATTTCAAGTCAGTTTATTTATACAGCGCTTTTAACAGCAGACATTATCCCAAAGTAAATTTACAGAAAAATAAAGACTTGTTAAACATATGAACATTTATCTCCAATGATCAAGCCTGAGGTGATACTGGTGAGGAAAAACCTCCCTCAGACAGCTTCACAGTTCTGAACTCTCCACAGTTCTCAAGAACAAATAATGCATAAAAAAAGCGAATATATTTTTCTTCTATTTTACACTTGACTTTATTCCCAGTTTTTGCACAGTTTGTGGGTGTGTATGTGTGTGTGTGTGTGTGTGTGTGTGTAATAAATATATATTACACACACACACACACACACACACACACTAGTCAAGTTTATTTGTATAGTGCTCCTAACAATAAACATTGTCGCAAAGCAGCTTTACAGAATTTGAATGACTTTAAACATGAGCTAATTTTATCCCTAATCTATCCCCGATGAGCAAACCTGTGGCGACAGTGGCAAGGAAAAACTCCCTCAGACGACATGAGGAAGAAACCTCGAGAGGAACCAGATTCAAAAGGGAACCCATCCTCATTTGGGCAACAACAGACAACATGACTATAACATTAACAGTTTTAACATGAAGTCAGTTTCGTTGATGTTATAAACTCTTCATTGATGGAAACTTGAGTGCAAAACTGTTCATGACAACTGCAGTCCTAAAGTTAGCAAGTCAACTGTAGTCCTCAGCCATAAAAGCATTACTGTAAGAGTCCAGAGCGTCCTCCAGGTGTGACTTTCAATTGTCCACATAGGGCCGTCCTCCACAGGAGCGATGTGATGAGACTCCAACCAAACACAGGGCACCAGGATGGATCAGGCAGGTCCGAGGGGCAGAAGAGGTTCAGCATCTCGATCTCAGGATTGAAATGTAACTCAGAGGGACAGACTGGGGGGGGGGACAACACAGGTGGTTAGGTATGCCCAATGTCACCTGAATAAGTAGGAACAGTATACATATTGCACTGAGTACAAGCAGGGACTCCGGCAAAACTAACTCTGACAGCATAACTAAAAGGGGAGAGCCAGAAGGTAACACAGGCATGAGGGGCCCCGGGACATAAAGCAGCAGCCACTACACCGTCAACAAACTCGAGTGAGCAAGCGAGTGGGGACTGACAGCATCCATACATCCCAGTTTACCAAAACACTCTGTCTGAGGATCCTCCAGATCTACACCTTTACCTCATAAACACCATTAACACAAGGCTTGACTAAATCAAATCAAATCAAGTTTATTTGTACAGCGCTTTTAACAAGAAACATTGTCGCAAAGCAGCTTTACAGAATTTGAACGACTTAAAACATGAGCTAATTTTATCCCTAATCTATCCCCAATCTAAACAGATCTGTTTTCAGCCGAGACTTAAAGCTCATAGGCAGTGGTTTTCAATTTATGCTCATTTGAAACTTTATATGTTAAACCCTCTAATTTTCTTCTGCTCCCAAGAAGTATTAAGTAATTTAAAATAAGTTAGCGCGGATCGCAGCAAATTTCTTTTCGGTGATTTCTGTGACCACTCGGCACATGACATCATTCAAGACAAACAAACCGCTTCAGTTGAGTCCACTTCCATTTACTTGCATTGCAGTTCGGCTTGAGTGCAGACGTGCGTTCGGGAATTTCCGAAGAAAACCCCCATGCCTTACTGTTGTGCAGTGAACTGTAATAGCGGGACCGGTTCAGGAAGAAGTTTTTACCTTTTTCTGAGAGAGGAGAAGAGGTGGAGAGAGTGGGTTGGCTTTTTCCGGAAGAGGAGAAGAGGCGGAGAGAGTGGATTGTGCGCGTGAAACAAACCCAAGCAGTCAAAGAAGAAATGGGCAGCAATGCTCAAGTTAAAAGGAGAAGGTTGGAGGGAAACATTTTTACTTTTGCTTGCAATTGACAAGTCAAGAATCCTGAGGGATCCTGTACAATCATTGTGGAAATGAGACAAAGGGATATTTCCTTGCTTAGAGTCGGCTATAAATAGTATAATGCTGCGGATGGCAGGCTAATGTGGCCTAATGGGCGCACTGTCCAGTAATCGTTCCCTATATCCACTAGGGAGGGCGGTTTAATTATTCTTCAAAAGGGCTCTTATTTAGTATTACAATAAAAGTAAGAATTTCTCATAACTACCAGGATAAATCGTTTGGGCGCGAGTCTTGTTGAGGTCCGGGGTCACCGTGATCAGAGTCGGCCGAGTCGCCATCCGATTCCGAGGCCGCACGGTCAAACCAGTGAGCCGCATTCACCGATTGCTTCACAATGGCCATAGGGTCATACAGATACGGTTTCACCTCTCGATATTCAGTTTGGAGAGTTCCTACTTCAAAATCGCTCTCGCTTTCAGACATTTTACACAACCTCTCACGACCAAAGTTTGTACACGTGTGCTCGGTTTGCAGGTAAACAGAACTGCTCCCAGTCTGTTTGGCTTGAATGACGTCACGACGACAGTCCCCTGGCGATAAGTGAGATGTAAACAAACCTTCGGAAATTGCGCAAACCAGTATATTTTAACTGTTTTTATTCAATTGTAGGGTGCAAACTAGACACCAGGAAGATTGAATTCGCTTTTTGGGTCGTTCTTCTAGAATGTCTGTCAATAAAACGTGTGTGTGTGTAAATAGTGATAAATCTCAGACGTCTTTCATTCGGGTTTTATAACGTTTTAATTTAATCCTGTTTATTGCTCTGTGTGAATACAGTTCATTTGTAATGTTTTTCACAGGTTGGACAACAAAAATATAGGTTAAATACTCGATTGGAAAATACAGTCTGGTTAAAAGTGACCAGACGTGTGGTGAGGATACGCTCGAGGTGACACAGCAGCTGTATGATTTGGGCAGAATAACTGCGGTTTTTTTTTTTTTGCACTTTCACCTTTTACTCACTGACTGAGAGTCACACTGATGTACACAACATAGTTTTTTATTCATGTAATTCTTTTGTACTGCTGCAGAAACACCAGTGGTTAGTTATTCTCAGTCATAAGCTCAAAAGCTGCGTACTTATTACACACAGTGGTTGTAGTCTTTTTACACCAAGTGTGCGTTGTGCAGTTTGTGACAACTCTGAACTTTCTTGAATTTTCTCTGAACATGTATTGCACTTCTCCAACATGAGCTTATAATAGCATTTCTGTACCAGAAAGAGAACCAAAATCTCTTCTTGTATTCAGGATATTTAGCTTCAGATGTGGACACAGTGAGCGGTTGTGTTCCTGTTGCCGTCTCCTGTGGTGTACATTTTTTTTTTTTTCCCCCTTTTCATGTTCACTATACAAG
Organism: Neoarius graeffei; assembly: GCF_027579695.1. Classification (NCBI taxonomy): domain Eukaryota; kingdom Metazoa; phylum Chordata; class Actinopteri; order Siluriformes; family Ariidae; genus Neoarius; species Neoarius graeffei. Next base: position 82,781,323 of record NC_083580.1, read on the forward strand.
TGTAAAGTAATCTGAAGGTGTATAAAGTTATTTAAAGACATTTTAATTTAATTGAGCGGTTTTCTTCTCATTCATCGCCTGTGTGTGTGTACACAGCATTCACTCAGGCTGATGTGTATGGAGCTGAATGAAATCTCTGCAATACTGAAGTGTGATTCAGATTACCATTTTGTTCCACTTAGGACCGCCTCTAATCCCAGCCAGTGGGATAGAGACTCCACCCCATGCACGGACGAGCACCTCCTCCCCTCTGGCTCCGCCTGGAGTAAACCCTCCTCCTCCACCACCTCCTCCTTCTTCCTCTGCTATTTCTTCTGCTTCTCTACATCCTCAGTACACTCTGTCTGAATGTAAGCTTCTCTCACTCACTCACTCACACACACACACACCACCCTCCCTCTGCCATGACTTTAACTTTCAGCTTTGGCTCCTGTTGTTAGTAGATAATTTAGACAGAATTCCGAAAGCTCCTGTTGTGGTCACTCAGACAGGAGGGGTTAGGACCTCGCTGTGTTTGAAATGTTTTGACCTGGAGCTAACTTTGACAGCTAACAAGAATTTCTTCAGAGCCTAAATGGTCTTTACACCTCGGCACAGTTGGATGTCTGAATCAGAAGGTGTTGATTTAATGTTCTAGAACAGTTCCTACTTTACTGTAAATCACAGGTTTATATTCATGGACTCATTCTAGAACATTACTGTTACTATAGTAACCACACGTGTTCACAGGGGTGTGTACTGCAGACATTCCACAAAATCTAACACTTAAACTGATTTTAACCAAAAAACCCTTTAACAAGGAAAAATGTGCAGTCTTTAATATGATGAAGCTTCTCCAGTGTCAGCGCTCTGTAACAGTCAGAGGTAAAGATTTAACTTTAAATTTTCTGAAATCTTTAGGACAGAGGAGTTTACACTTCAGTGCAGTTTCTCAGTAACAGGATAAGCTCAGAAAGATATTTTTTAAAAAAACCCTTTATACGTCAGTAAGAGAGACACTGGTGAGGGAGTGACTATAGCTGCTGTAAGTGACAACAGGAACCAACTTGTTCAATATTGTTACATTCCACTACATTAATTTGTGGTTTTCATTTATATATAAATCTTTATGAATTAAGTCACTTCATGTCTTAAAGTAACGATGGATGTCGTTTCCCTTTACTTAGTTGCTCAGTTCTTGACATCATATGGGTTACTACGGTTATGTTATAGGGCTCTTTACTGTATTTTTATTATTTACTGTTGATCTCAAACACATTAAGAAGGTAAGAAACTCGTCTGCCAATGACCTTTTGACGAGACACAGCTGTTAATTGAAAAGCGTTCCAGGCGACTCCCTCATGAAGCTGGCTAAGAGAATGACAGTAGTGTGTAAAGCGTCGTCAAGGGAAACGCTGAAGAATCTAAAATCTGAAACACACACTTTAACACTTTTTTTTTTTTTTTTAAATAACAATTATAATTCCATATATGTTCCAGATGTTGTTTCATAGTTTTGATGTCTTCAGTTTTGTTGTACACTGTAGAGAATAGTCACAATACAGAAACGCCTGTGAATGAGTAGGTGTGTCCGAACGTTTGATGTGTGTGTGTGTGTGTGGGGGGGGGGGGGTTAAGGCTGTGTTTCTCTGTGTGACCTGAAAATGTTGAGTAAAATTGATTGACTAAAGAGTTTGATTGGGAGTTTTCTTGAAACTGATAAACAGCATTATTTTTTTTTTTCATTTTCAGCTGAATTGAAAACTGTCAATGTACTTGTAGTAAACACAAATAATCGATTGACTTTTATATTTGTTGGACTCCACAGACAACTATGATCCTGAAGCGTATAATCCAGAATCTCCGGCCATCACCGGGGCGGGCCGAGCTCAGTACCGACAGTTTATTCCTCGCATTCAGACCCAGAGACCAAACTTGATTGGTCTCACATCAGGAGACACACAGGGCTCCCGAGGTATCAGTTTTAACATTTAACACTTCTGTCTTCTGTGTCTAATTTGTGGTTTGTTTGTTGTTTTTTTTCCCCTCTCCTTCCTTTCTTTACCTTCTTACCTCCACCAAGGAGGTGGTGCTTTTGGTGCAGTTGTTTGCTTGACTTTAAGCAAGATTGCGCAAAACCTACCGACCCGAGTTCCATGAAACTTGGTGAGAGGGACAACACATTAAATTTTGGTGCCGATCTGAATCACAGAGTGGATCCACAAAATTATTTTCAATTTCACGAACATTGAGATACAGCGTTCGGCCTTGCCAGAAGTTTGCGCTCAACAATGCCATACATTTTAAAATCCATCCAGTAGATGGCAGTAAAGTTCACTACTGAACATGGCCAATGTAGAACTACAATTTCTCCAGATCACACTCATGGGTGTCAGAAATCCTCTGGGGTCCACACGTAGGCTAGTTGCTCAAACATAATACAGAAAGCAGTCGTCATCAAGCGCTCTCGGGGACAGGGGCTTCATGTGTCTTAATGTCTCTAATAGGTTTGGAAACGTATCCAGCCGTATAAAGTGGTTGTGGGTGAAGATTTGCACATCACGGAAAAGTTGAGGGTTGTCCTTGGTGGAGGTCTGCGCTCTCGGAGTGCTCTTGTAGTGTTATCACATATCTTTATATTGAACTGGACTTGCAAAGTAACTGTTCTAGAACATTCCCTTACATACACTACATCTTGGAGTACACACACTGCTTTGATAAATTGTACTAACTTCATAAAATGTCTTTTAAAAAAACGGACTAATTTTGTGTGCGTTTAGCTGCTAATATCGTAATCCAGACGGAGCCGTTGATAACCAACACTTCGAGTGGTGAGGTGAGACAAGTCATGGAGCTCGACAGCAGGAAGAGGTCAGTGGAGCCTGGAGACGGGCCTCAGGCCAAAAAGCCCTGGACAGACAAGTAAGTTGTGGTGTGAGGGTTTGTTTTTTTTTTTTAAATCAAAGTTAAATTGCTTGATACAGGATAACACGGCCTACCACACCCCACATTTCTGCTTTTTGTTAACAGATGATTGCGTGGCGTTTTGTGTAAAGCAGTGCTTTTCTAGTCACTTTATCCGCTTACAGAGAAGTGTACTCAACCCGATCCTTTCAGGGCTTCTGTTTCTACACGCGTTTGTTCCAGCCATGATTCACACAGTCTGATTTCACTAATGAGCTGCTTTACCAGGAACAAAACCTACTTCTGCAGAGGAGACTGTGGTTCATGGCTGGAGCAAATGCCAGCTCATACTGAGGCCCAGGAAGGGGGTGTGCGTGCGCGCATTCTACACCATGACCTGAAAAGCCATGTTCAAAAACACCTTACATTCTTTAATATGGAGGAAATTTTGTTGAATAATTTGCAAATAAATCAACACAAAAATAAGATATACATGGTTATTTTGGTTCTAAATTGGAGATTATTTGTAGGTTACTCCACCTGTATTTACACATAATGTGGCATGTGTTTGAACCAGCTTCATCAATTTTTGTGGCTTTTTTCTTTTTTTAATTTTATTATTTTTTAAATATTTCAGACTTGTTCAGTTTGTGTTTATTTGAGCTCATGTTCAAGAACAAGAAAAACTGTACACTTTATACATTCTCATTTTGTTTTTGTTTATATGGGGTATGTATTTACTTACTTTATTTTTATTATCCTGTAGGCAAAATTTCAACAATCAGCACAAGCCGGCCTTCCCGAAGAAGTACCACTACATCAACACCAAACTAGAAGTCCGCAAAATTCCCCGAGAACTCAACAACATAACTAAACTAAACGAACATTTCAGCAAGTTTGGGACCATCGTGAATATCCAGGTACATTTTTAACCTTCTAAACAACTTTATTAAATCCAGTACAGTTTAATTCCTGAGATGTGACACAAGTGGACTTTTTATTTACAGCTGACTTGGATGACTTTGTCACATGCACAATCGTATAAAAACAATGGCAGTGAAATGTTGCGTGGCAAAACTTGTTTTGAGGTTTTGGTTAAATCCAGTCAAACAGGCCAATAACTCTAAGAACACAATAATAAATAGAACCTTTTTGATGATTTGATTTAAAACCATCATAGACCCCTCACTATACTTCATGAAGCCCTCAGGTTTCTCACATCACACTTTGAGAGCCATTGTTTTAGATTACAGCTAGTGCATGACTGTGTTGTCTGTCACTGGTGTGATGTTAAAGTGAGGTGTGTGCTTGGTGTTCGGTCAGGTAGTGTTTGGTGGTGACCCAGAGGCGGCTCTGATCCAGTATACAGCTAACGAGGAGGCGAGGAGGGCGATCTCCAGCACCGAAGCTGTGCTCAATAACCGCTTTATCAGAGTGTACTGGCACAGAGAGAACACGACACAGAACCAGGAACAGAACACCAACCAGAGCACCAGTCTCGGCTCACAGATACCCCCTGTCCATAAGGTCAGCAGGGCAAGAGGGGTGTGTGTGGGGGGGTTCCTTAATTCCATCACTGAAAGGGGAATACCTTAAGATACCTTTGTCAGATCAGCACTTCAGAGAAATAAGATGAAGATAACACTGGAAAAAGATGCAAATAGAAGATTCCTGCTTTTTCTTTATTTTCAGGTCGTTAATAAGCCACACACACCCGGGTCCTATGTGCTGAATAAAACCTTCCCAAAACAGCAGAGTGGCTCCGGATCCAGACCTGCAGCCAGTCTTGACCCGCTCAGTCCTGCTCCAGAGTCCTCATCAGTAAGAAACATGAAGATACTGTAGATTCCACACACTGACTGAAACTAAATTTCTCACATTCTCAGTGCTCATCATTAGTGTGTGTGCTGTGAGTCCTGTTTTTAATGTGTTTTTAATGTGCTTCATGTTTAAAGGCAGTCGCTCCTGCTTCTGCACTGCAGAAAGGGCTTTACTCCCGGACGGTGTTTAAACCCGTCCCAAAGGCACTGGGGAAAACAGCTAAAGCCATCGAGGATCAGGATGTTCTGAAAAAGAAGCAGGTGAGTGTTTCCTTTAGCGCTGTCTGGCAATAGCCAAGGTATGACTTCCTGTTTCTGTCGGTCTGTTTAATCTTCTCTCTGCTCTCCTTTAGGAGGCGCTGAAGCTGCAGCAGGATATGAGGAAGAAGAAACGAGAGATGCTGGAAAAGCAGATTGAATATCAAAAAGTAAGATGGTTTGTCTCTCTCCTCCCTGTGTGTGTGTGTGTGTGTGTGTGTGTAAGCACTTGGCACTTTTTCCTGGTCAGGATTATAGTGGATCCAGATAATGCTACTCGCTGCGTCACTGTGTAGGCATGGTTGAGGGGTGGGTTTTTTTTGGTTTGTTTGTTTTTTAATGGAATTTACATAAATTAGAATATAGGGATTAACTGATGTTCCAGATCGTGATTCTTGAACATGGTGATTCTCTGGATCAAGGACTTAAAAAAAAAAAAAAGTGCAGAAGTCTTTAGTTAGTGTTTTACTACCAGACGATTCCTCTAGTGTTTATTAACCTAAACCTTCTGTCACATTTTCTTCAACAAAATCCACCCCGCTGTACACGGTGCTGTTTGGCTGAATCTTGATCAGAATGTTGATGAATTTTCTGTAACAGCAGCTCAGACAGTAGTGCAGCTGTTTCATATGATGGGTTGTATTAATTTGCAGTAAATGAGGGGATGTGTTTTGTCCGGTGCAGTAGAAGTGCACTGTAGCTGTTCTGGAGGCTCGTAATGGTGAAAGATCTTGAGCAGTATCGCGCACACGTTTTGATTTATTTTTTCTGTTTACGGAATCTGAAGGATCTAATTTCAACTAGAACAAATGTCTTTAAATGTTGAAAATTGAAAAATAAATTAATTTTCTCCATATTTTTGTAGTTTTATACCATTTCAGATTATTGTCTTAAGCCTGGAGCACAGGCTCTAGTTACAGAAGCTTTTAAGTTTATATCTGTAGTATGTTTTATAAAAAAATTATTAATCCTTACAGAAACTTGGGGCCCTTTGGAACCCTGGTGGACACCGAGGAGTGATATCGCTGAGATGAGAGAAAAAGCAGCTCCTTTTGTTGCCAGATGGTGGTAGTGTTTACAGTTGAAAAGTCAGAGTTCAGTCACTGTTTTGATGCTAAGATGCAGCATTTGTTTACATGCAGACTGGAGTTATGATCAAGAATCTGTGGAAGATTAGACACGTCTGCCAGCTCATTTGAAATGATGCAGTAGCAGTCCGGTATTTATTGATGTAATGTGTTTTGGCCTAAATATTTTACTGAATTTGATTGTATGGACCTTTCCCAATGTAACGACACCATTTTTATCGGAATGTTGTCGATCAGTGGATTACTGTGAGGCTCATAGAGAAGTTACCCGAGTTGTTATTGTTGGTTGTCTGATGGAGGTGTTGAGTAGTTGTTGTGATGTAGTGAAATTGCTTACATCAATCAAATTACAAGAATCTTAGTTTTCTAAAGATATGACACAAGTCCCTACTTAAAATAGTGTGTATATACACCCATACAAATCTCTCTCATCCCCCTCGCAGCCCGGGCGCAGGCCATTAGAGCTTTAAGGGTTAGCCTGTTTTGTAAACCGCGCCAGTTCTTCTGTGTTCAAACAGCTTGTATTCAATAAAAAAAAAATTCTATCTCTTTTTGTTATAATTCGAGAATCTAATCTTATGTACTTAAGGTTTATATGATGATGAATAACTTGAATTTGCCAATAACGTCACTGTCAATTTAAAAAAAAATCTGACCCTGTGGAAGGTCACCAAGCTCTGTGGAGAAAACATCAGAGCTGCTTCTAATTAATCAGAATTTCACAAAATTCTGGCTTTTAGTTTGGCACCAATTTGAATTTCGGGTTTCAAACTTCAAGCAAAGACAAGGAGCACTTCTGTGGCTTAATGTAAGGGGTGTGTGTGTGCGCGCGCACGTTGCTTTTTTTTGTTTGTTTGTTTTTTTAAATTATTTTATCATGTGTGTTTTTAACATTTTCCTGAAATTGAAATGAGACTCCGTGCTCCAGGAGTGTCCCTGTTCTCAGTTGAGTGAACAGATGCAGATGGTGACCCGGTGTGAAGTGCTGTAATTTTTCAGCCAAAATTTTATTTGATGACTTGAAATTAAACCTGCAGTAAATTCTGCTTTGGAACTGAAGCTAAATCTCTAAACTATGTACGTCATTTTTAGGTGTTGATAAACCGTCTGGAGAAGAATCGTGGGATGAAGCCAGAGGAGCGAGCAAACATTATGAAGACTCTGAAGGAGCTCACGGAGAAGATCTCTCAGCTGAAGAATGAAATCAGCAATAGCAATGTCTCCCAGTCTGCTGGCAGTGTCACTCAGCCCAAAACCAAAACCGATGTAAGATGATTTACTGATGTTGAACAGAACATGAGTCGTGTGCAGCTCTGAGAATTAGTTTGTGTTCACTTGGTGGTTTATTGACTTGAGCGACATTTACAGATGCTTGTCAGGTGTGTGTGTGTGTGGGGGGGGGACTGTTGAATTCTTGTTGGTTGACCGTCTGTCCATATTTCACAGTTGTGATCTGTGAGAGTTGGGGTTGTTCTGAACACTTCTGAGTTGTAATTTTGATCTGAAGGCACAGAAGGAGCTGCTGGATGCAGAGTTGGACTTTCACAAAAAGTTGACCACAGGAGAGGACACTACAGACCTGAAGAGGAGACTGGGTCAGCTACAGGTTGAGGTGAGCTGCCATCTTATCACCTACTCGCCCCATGCTGAACACCTCACTGATCTCAAGAGTTTAACTAACCCTAACCCTCTGCTAAATTAGAGAGAAAATACAACACCACGTAACCGAAAATTATTTTTGGAGTTTGAAGAGGGAATATGGACAGTTTGTGTTGTGCGCTTAATGGGCAGAGAACTATGAAACTCGCACCGCCACACATTCCTTTCTAGCACATCATGTAGAAATTAAAAATATTTGAACTTGTGGGTTGGGTCCCCCCTTTTTTTATTTATATAATATTAGGGCTGTGCAATATGGGGGGAAAAATGAATATCCCGATACATTTTCTCCATTTCACGATATACGATATATATCCTCTAAAGGACCCCATGAAATCTAACTTTTACTGTTTTCACTACAATCCCTGCAGATTAAATAACATTCTTGGTTAACTTTACAGGTGGTTTTCAACAACACATTTTACATTTGAATTGAAATAAGACTATTTTTATTCAACAAAGATGTGGCACAAACTGCAAAAACAATCTTGAAAATTGCAACAAAGGGGCAAAACAATACAGAGCTGCTCAGAGCTCAAACCAATAAAGTGCAGCTCAACACTGAGAGAGACATTTAGCCTAAATAAGAAAAGTGCTCTTTCATTAAATTATTTTAAAAAATAGATCTCCAAGCTATTAACCCGACTACTGAGAACCACTGGAACATTCACAATAGAGAGAGAGATTGAGGGAGAGAAGAGAGAGATCTGCAAAACATCATTTTCCTCTTTGCACACTTTTGAACTGAATGTTTTCTGGCTCCGCCTCTCAGATGTGTGTAATTCCGGTATTGCCTTCTCTGTAAAATGTCTGCGACCAGGCAACTCGTATTTGGGATCGAGTGTGTTTTTAGTAATTTTTGGAAGCCTGGTTTTTCCACTATACTAATTGGGATCATGTCTTCAGCAATGACGTTAGTGATTGCATCCGTTATAGCTCTCCATCTCTGACTCGGTTTCTCATATGGGTGGCTTTGGAGAACGAGCCCGCTATGGTCATTTGTTTAGCTTGTGGGGGTTTTAGCTCGTGGGCAAGTAGTTCGGAGTTTAAGAGACTCTTCATACTGTACCGGGTGAGTTTCAGGTGATGGAACATATTTGTCGTGCTGCTGCCTTTCGTGATGACAGGTTTTTTTGCACACTTTACAAACTGGCATTTGCTGTTCCACATCCTCCTCGCGATATCCAAAAAATGCCAGATGACTGACCCCTTACTAGTTCTTTTAGGAACCAATTCGTCCGCTTCCATTTTTAATTTGTCGCTGAAATTGACAGAGCTTACACGGTAGCCTATGCAGCACCAGTGACTGCACGAACTGAGTCAGCGCTGTAAACCGAAACTAGGAAATCTTCCTGCCGGCAGTGTTGCCAGATACTGCTGACGTTTTCCAGCCCAAAATATGTTCAAAACCTGCCAAAATGCTCTTCAAACCGCCCAATCTGGCAACACAACCGAAACTAGAAAAACTTCCCGGAAGTTCCTTTCAGCACTGAGATGTCGCCTGGGATTGGTTGGTGAGTGCGTGACGTTCTTGTTTTCTTTACCCTTAGGCAGCCAATCACGTTACTGCCTGAGGGACAGGGAGAAAACCACCGGGAAAGGTTTTAAACAAACACAAGTCGGAAGATGACCATAAAATATTCGATAGTTATGATATAATAATTTTATGTATCACACACAGAATTTTCGGCGATATATCGAGTATATTCGATATATCGCACAGCCCTTTTTTATATATATAATTTTTTTTTTTTTAAATCAAGCGTTAGGATGTTTTGGGGCATGAGGACATTTTGGCTGTGTGTTTGAGGGTTAAGACTTGGTTTTAGAGTTTAGATGAGGGTAAGTGATGGGGTTGGGTAATTAGCTGTGATGGTAAGGGGCTTGGGAATGCATCATGTCAGTGTGTCCCAATGAGGATAGAAGTATGTGTGTGTTTTAAGTCTTCGTTCTGCACTGTGCTGTCACACAGGAATTGTGTTTGAAAGCAGAGCAGTGAACGGTGTTAAAATATTTGTCAAATATCCACAGATTTCAAAATATAGCTTTATAAAATAAATGGTGTGGATATGATGAGTAATCTGTGGTGGTTGAACTTTATCCATGCACAGTTTCGGCTTCTATTGCACTATTGAGTATCTCTGTACTGACCCACATGTACACTTCAGCTCTAATGCACATCAACCACACGTTCTGCACTCGCGCCATTTTCATCTCCATTTACCACCGAGGAGTCTCTTCTTATTTCTCATTTCCTCTCTCAGGCGAAGCGGTTAGGGCTCTTACCCGGAGGCCGAGCGAAGCCACCACTGAGCACGAGCCGAGGTCGGGGGCGAGGCCGAGGGAGGAGCGGAAGAGGCAGAGGAGCCCCCAGCCATATGGTGGTAGATCACAGACCTCGCACCATTGCCATCTTGGGAGTCACACAGGAGGAGAAAGAAGAGCTCATGCCACACTTTGTGGTAAGAAGCACAGCTTTAGCTGGATGAGAGAATGAGTGGACTCTGAGCACGCTATAATTAATCTAACGTTTTCCTCTCACAGAAATTTGGGGAGATTGAAGAACTTCGTGATCAAGATGCTACCAGCGTCGTAATGACGTTCAAGACTCGCGGTGAAGCAGAGAACGTAATTTAATTTTCCTCTTCACCCCAATCTCGTTTACTTTATGTATGTAGGGATAATATCATTAAACATATGTAATGCTCAGTTGGTTACATGAATCTGTTAATGTTTTTATAGATTAATTTTTATTCACGAAGCATTACTTTTTTTTTGTTTTGTTTATAGGCTGCAAATCAAGGGGCAAAGTTCAAAGGGCGGATTCTACAAATTTCATGGTACAAACCCAAAACCCCATCTGTCACCACTGAACCTGAAGAAGAGGAGTCAAAGGAAGAGGTTAATGTGGTAAGACCCAGTCATAATCACGCGCACACACACAGGTGACTCAGTGAGCCTGTTAAACCTATACTGCCGTTTAATATATAGGCACTACCTAAAAGCAGAGCTCCCGATGAGTGTAAAATGTGTTGGTAAATAAGCCCATGTTTTTTTTTTTGTTTGTTTGTTTTTTTTTTAAATCCACATTGACTGTCAACATTAAAATAAAGGTTGACCACACCTGCGTACTGACTATATGTTTGTATGGTAGTGAGACCTGGCCCACCTTCTCCCATCAAGAACATTGATGAAACACCTTCCACCTCCGCTGTCTCAGGAGAATCCTTGGCATCATATGGAAAAATAATGTCCAAATAAGGATGTTTTAAACCGAGCTGGTCTACCAAGCATGTTTACTTGGCTTTCACAGGGATGATTACGTTGGCTTGGACACATTTGTAGATGGTTGAGTCCCAAAGGATGTGCTGTATGTCACATAGGATCATATAATAGCTTGCTATTGGTTCTCGACCTGTGGGCAGACCTGCCTTATGCTTCAAAGATGTCTGTAAATGTGACCTGAAGGTGTGCAACACAAACCCACAGTCTTGGGAATCTCTAGCACAAGATCACAGCGAATGGGGGCGGGCTGCCAAAGACGGTGTGTTGGCAAGTGACCAGAAGAGAAGAGAGAGCGCAGACAGCAGAGAATCGCTGCACCACCACCTCATTCGGCTGTGACATTTATAACAAGTGTAACAGAGCCTGTCGCTCAGGGATTGGACCACACAGCCATAGCAGGCGCTGCAGCTCGACACCAGACTGAATTCATGGCACAAAATCCATTGTCTTACAAAACAGAAGGTTGCCAATGGTGGTGTTTGGGTCGTCTTTTTTTTTTTTTTTTAAAGCAAGTTTAAAAATAAGTGCTGAATAAAAACCCATCTCTCTTATGCAAATAAAGATACAAATTTTCTTGTTCGATGGTCGTGTTTGAGATGCGTTGCCTTGCACTTCTGATCGGGTTCCCTATGGTGGTGTACAGACATCGTATGGTCAAAGCTATCAAAAATCAGGTCAATGCATTACCATATCTTCAGTATGGAGCTTCATGCACAGGGAGCCCCACTGTGTGTGTGTGTGTGTGTGTGTGTTGGGGCTCTAAATGCCACCAGGGTTCAGAAGGCCGTGAGTTATGGGAAAAGACTGAACACAGTGCACTTCTTCAAAAACCATATTTATATAAATGATGATGCTGAACGTGTGTGTGTGTGTGTGTGTGTGTGTTCAGGAGTCAGTACGCTCTTTCTTGCTGCCAGAGGAGGAAGAGGAAGATGATGATGAAGACGATGATTATGAGAGTCGCTCATGGAGGCGATGAAAACGGAAGCCCAGACGTTATTACTCTTTTTCATTGTGTAAAGTAAAGCCTTTTTAAAAAGCTTATTTAAGTCTGTAAATGGTTTTTGTTTTTGAGACTGGTTTCCAGTATTTTTAGAGTTTAACAAAAAAGGATTACAGCGTGATGCACAGCTGCTTTGTTTGGGACAGTCAAGATGAAATGTGAGGTGTTTAGAAGGAACACGTTTGTTTTACTCTAAACCCTCAGTGTAATTTACTAAACTCTCACTTTTGCTGAGATAGAAATGGAGTTAACTTTAACTAATTGAATGAATATTGTTTCACTGTGATCTGACGTCAGTAATATTTTTGTGACTACTGTGAAGATTTTTGGAATCTGTCCCAAAACAAGAATGGTAAGAGATCATTAATCCAGTACGAGCCCCAACAGTTTAATTGTTATTCTTCTATCTTCCAGATCTGTGGTGCCACTTGATGTAAATATGAACTCGGTAGTGTGTGCGCACGCGCAAGAACATGTTCATGTTTTGTCTTTTCCTCCGAGTTGTTTATTCATCTGAAACCAAAAAGAGCTTTGGATTGGAGTGTAACAGAATACTATTCTTTGCAAAGGAAATGTTAAGAGGTGTTTTAAGTGTTAATTTGTTTTATATATAGATTTTTTTTTTTTTGCCTTAATCTATCGGTGGACAGCTAACTTTTTACAAGATCTATGATTTATTTTTTTTTGTACATTTTGTAAATGGTTACAATAGTAATAACTGGTTGCTTTAATTATTTTAGCCATTAGAATGAATGGCACAACATTCAGATCATTCACTCACAAGAGTGCTTAGGTTTTTTTTTTTTTTTAACTTGTAAGATAAATTGCTGCATATAGAGATTAGGACATTTTAGGTATTAGAAGTCAACTCTATTTTGCTTTTTAAAAGTCTCAGATTTAGGATTGTCAGTAAAATTTCGAGAGACAGGATAAATCTTGATTGAACCTGTGCTCCTACACCATGGTTGTGTAAAACGTTTACTGAATTTGAACTTTGTTTATATATTTGAGGCTTGATGTATTTCTTTTTTTCTGCTTGTAAAAACAGATTTCAAACACTCGGTTACTTTATTAATAAAGGTAAAGGAATGGGGGAATTGAACAGAAGAATTAAAAAAAAAAGTTACATTGGCTCAAATATGAAAAATACAACCACTAAAAAAGGAGGGGGGGGGAAAATTTGATAATCCATTCCAAGAATAACCTTCTGAAAGTAGTGTCCAGTGTGTTCTTTCATGTGTTTGTTGATGTGATGTATCTCCGCCGTGTTGCCCTCAACAGGTTCTCACACATTAGTGCGCTTTTTTTTTTTTTTGAGAAAAGCTTCATGTCTCCAGAGAGTCCGCACTCGTGGTTCTCTCAGTGAGAAGAGTTTGGGGTTTAGTCCCAGGTTCCTTCATTCTAAGAGCTCCTAAATGGCTTTAGTACGGCAGCTGTGGATAAATGTGTGAATCTTCTCAAAAGCTGGAACTGAAGATAATCAGCCTGAGCCGTAAGAGTGATGCTGATGGTGTGACTAGCGAAGTCAAAGAATCGAGCTTCACAGCGATGGAGTGTGGTCTGCTTTGGTACCAGGGATTGTTCACCATAAGGATAAGCGCTGTACTGTGTTTGAGGAGGAGGGATGTGTCCCACAGGGCCTGCTACCTGCTGGAGGTTCACAGGAACCCATTAACCAAATACAACAGTATGCTTACATCAGCCATCCATCTCGGGAAAACACACTGCTGTAGTATAACCAAAATAAATTTGTGCTCCGAAGTGATAAAGTGCATCACAGATTCACAAATGTGACTGACTGTAACTTCACAACTATTAGTGCGTCTCAAGCAATTAGAATATCAGGAAAGTCAAATATTTTCCGTCGGTTATTTAAGAAAGTGAAAATGTAATATATTCTTGACTCCTTACACGTAAACTAAAATGGTTCAAGCATTTTTCTATTTTAATTTTGATTGTCCTACTGAGCAATTTTTTTTTTTTAATCTCAAAACATGAGAATATTTCAGTTTGAGTAAAACAGTTGTGTGTGTACTGTGTGTATCTCAGTCTAGTTCAGTACATGCAACCACAGTCATAGGGAAGACTTGACTTGACAGTTGTCCAGAAGGTGATCGTCAATAAGGAGGGAAAGCCACAGAAGGTCATTGCTGAAAAGGCTGGCTGGAAAAGGTGCACAAGCAACAGGGATGAGCACAGCCTTGAGAGCATTGTCAAGAAAAGTCCATTCAAGAACTTGGGAGAGCTTCACAAGGAGTGGACTGAGGCTGGTGTTGGTGCATCAAGAGCCACCATGTACAGATGTCTTCAGGAAAGGGGTTACAACTGTCCCATTCCTAATATCAAACTCCTCCTGAACCAGAGACAGTGGCAGAAGCATCTTACCTGGGCTAAGGAGAGAAAGAACTGGACTGTTGCCCAGTGGTCCAAAGTCCTTTTTTCAGATGAAAGTAAATTTTGCATTTCATTTGGAAATCAATGTTCTAGAGTCTGGAAGAAGAGGGGAGAGGCTCAGAATCCGAGGTGGTTGAAGTACAGTGTGAAGTTTCCACAGTCTGTGATGATTTGGGTTGCTGTGTCATCTGCTGGTGTTGGTCCACTGTTTTATCAAGTCCAAAATTAACGCAGCATCTACAGGAGATTTTAGAGCACTTCCAGCTGCTGATGAGCTTTATGGAGATGCCGATTTTCTTTTCCAGTAGGACTTAGCACCTACCCACAGTGCCAAAACTACTAGTCAAGTTTATTTGTATAGCGCTCTTAACAATAAACATTGTCGCAAAGCAGCTTCACAGAATTTGAATGACTTTAAACATTGAGCTAATTTTATCCCCAATGAGCAAGTCTCTGGAGACAGTAGCAAGGAAAAACTCCCTCAGAGGGCGTGAGGAAGAAACCTTGAGAGAAGACTCAAAGGGAACTCATCCTCATTTGGGCAACAACAGACAGCATGACTATAACATTAACAGTTTTAACATGAAGTCAGTTTCGTTGATGTTATAAACTCTTCATTGATGGAAACTTGAGTGCAAAACTGTTCATGACAACTGCGGTCCTAAAGTTAGCAAGTCAGCTGTAGTCCTCAGCCATAAAAGCATTACTGTAAGAGTCCAGAGCGTCTTCCAGGTGTGTCTTTCAACTGTCCTCATGGGGCCGTCCTCCACAGGAGCGATGTGATGAGACTCCAATCAGACACAGGGCACCAGGATGGATCAGGCAGGTCTGAGGAGCAGAAGAGGTTCAGCATCTCGATCTCAGGATTGACATGTAACTCAGAGGGAGGGATGGGGGTAGGGGAAGAGAGAGAAAACAGGTTGTTAGGTATGCCCAATGTCACCTGATGAGTAAGAACAGTATATGTTTCGCACTGAGTGCAAGCAGGGACATCGGCAAAACTAACTATGACAGCATAACTAAAAGGGGAGAGCCAGAAGGTAACACAGGCATGAGGGGCCCTGGGACATAAAGCAGCAGCAGGGCCGTAACCAGGATTTTTCAAATACCGAGGTCAAACGTTGCGATACATCTTATTTGCAAAAAAAAAAAAGTCCTAATATGGTGACTTTTCATACATTTTGGAAACGAGTCAAAATCACAAGCCCAACAAGATGAACATGTAGGTGAACATGTTTATTTTAACAATTTCAAAACTGCACGATCACAAAAGTATTTTGTGTGGGTGGGTGAGTGAGTGATGGAGTGTGAGAGTGAGAGAGAGTGTGAGTGAGAATGAGAGTGTGAGTTGGTGTGAGTGAGTGAGAATGAGTGAGTGAGAGTGACAACGCAATCTAGCCGAGCCTGAATGGACTTCAATTGCTTTTTAAAAAAATATCTGCCCTTTTCAATAGCAAAATACTAGACGGTTATTGGACAAAACCGACTAAAACGCTCCATTTGGAGACTGAGCCTCACTGGAGATGGGAGTCAATAAGAGGGGCGGGACAAGACTTCCCGAGAGGAGGCTCATCTCCAGCTGGTGATCGGAGGAGGAGCTGTGAACGCGGCTGGGCTCTTCATGATTGACAGAAAGCAGTCAGAGGCGGTACATCATGTTGTAAATAAAATGTGAACATAAGTTTGCTACCCGTTTTCATTTCCATTCGAAAATACAACCAATGATCAAAACAATAGTGTCTTGTGTTCACGTTAGCCTATAGTCTGGTAAGTTAGCAAAATAGCTCAAGTCTCGTCAGCACCCAATAACTTCATAAACAACAGGTCACGACTGTCCAGCCTTTTCTGATCTGAAACGCACCAAATCACATCGAGAGAGAGAATAAAAGAGTTTGTGCTGCCTGGAAAACGAAAATCCTATCTAGCTAAGTGGCTTCGACTGTTGTTGCTTGAAATGCTAATTAAAATTGCACTGTTAATGATCATAAGCATTCCGGCACATAACTGTCAGTGACTGGCAAAATTAACTCCCCTTCTTCCCTCTTTCTTTTTCTCTCACTTGCTGACTTTCCAGAGCTGAGTTTGGTTTGTTTTAGTGGAGTAGACTTCTTCATCTTATGTCAATTTTCAGATTCCACGACTAATTGACAAACTGACTGGCTGCGGAGTCGGACCTTGATGAGAACACTTCTCAGCTCTTGTATATCCCGTGGTGCTTAGCTGACTATCGCGAGGCTGCCCGATATGAAATGTTTCCAATGTCGGATATTTCAGCTTCGTTTAAAAATGATTATGTGGACTTTATTTTTAGACAAACAAATGAGAACAGGGGGATGCAAGCTGAATTTAGAATTTTCCACCGATCAAAGTCAGAACGATTTTCATCATATATTAATTTCACATTTCTGAGTGAAAAAAAAAATACCGTGGGAAAAAAATGCCGAGGACATGACCTCGGTGTCCTCAATGGTAGTTACGGCCCTGAGCAGCAGCCACTACACCGTCAACAAACTCGAGTGAGCAAGCGAGTGGGGACTGACAGCATCCATACATCCCAGTTTACCAAACACTCTGTCTGAGGATCCTCCAGATCTACACCTTTACCTCATAAACACCATTAACACAAGGCTTGACTAAACAGATGTTTTCAGCCGAGACTTAAACACTGAGACTGTGTCTGATTCCCAAACATTACTTGGAAGGCTGTTCTATAACTGTGGGGCTTTGTAAGAAAAGGCTCCGCCCCCTGATGTAACCTTCAGTATACGAGGTACCAGCAGATAGCATGCACCTTTTGATCTAAGTAGGCGTGGCGGATCATAAAGGACCAGAATTTCACTCTGATACTGTTGCACAAGACCATTCAGTGCTTTAAAGGTCAATAGTAGTATTTTATAATCAATACGAAATGTGATTGGGAGCCAATGCAGTGTGGATAAGACAGGGGTGATGGGGTCATATTTTCTAGTTCTAGTAAGGACTCTTGCTGCTGCATTTTGAACTAACTGGAGCTTGTTTATGCACTTATTGGAACATCCAGACAGTAAGGCATTACAATAATCCAACACCGAGAACACCGAGGCGTTCCCAGGCCAGCCGAGACACATAGTCCCTCCAGCGTGTCCTGGGTCTTCCCCGGGGCCTCCTCCCGGGGGGACATGCCTGGAACACCTCCCCAGGGAGGCGTCCAGGAGTCATCCGAAAGAGATGCCCGAGCCACCTCAGCTGATTCCTCTCGATGTGGAGGAGCAGCGGCTCTACTCCGAGCTCCTCCCGAGTGACCGTGCTTCTCACCCTATCGCTAAGGGAGCACCCAGCCACCCTACGTAGGAAACTCATTTCGGCCGCTTGTATCTGCGATCTTGTTCTTTCGGTCATTACCCAAAGCTCATGACCATAGGTGAGAGTCGGAAAGTAGATCGAGCAGTAAATCGAGAGCTTTGCCTTTTGGCTCAACTCCTTCACCACGACGGACGGGTAAAGCGACTGCATCACTGCGGAGGCTGCACCGATCCGCCTGTCGACCTCACGCTCTATCCTTCCCTCACTCGTGAACAAGATCCCAAGATACTTAAACTCTTCCACTTGAGGCAGGACTTCTCCATCAACCTGGAGAGGGCAAGCCACCCTTTTCCAGTCGAGAACCATGGCCTCGGACTTGGAGGTGCTGATTCTCATCCCAGCCGCTTCACACTTGACTGCAAACCGCCCCAGTGCATGCTGAAGGTCTTGGTTTGAAGAAGCCAACAGGACATCATCATCCGCAAAAAGAAGAGATGAAATCCTGTGGTTCCCAAACAGGATTCCTTCCGGCCCCTGGCTGCGCCTAGAAATTCTGTCCATAAAATTATGAACAGAACCGGTGACAAAGGGCAGCCCTGCCAGAGTCCAACATGCACTGGGAACAGGTCTGACTTACTGCCAGCAATGCAAACCAGAATCCTGCTCCGTTCATACAGGGACCGGACAGCCCTTAGCAAAGAGCCCCGAACCCCATACTCCCGAAGCACCCCCCACAGACTACCACGAGGGACACGGTCGAATGCCTTCTCCAGATCCACAAAGCACATGTGGACTGGTTGGGCAAACTCCCATGAACCCTCGAGCACCCTATGAATGGTATAGAGCTAGTCCAGTGTTCCGTGACCAGGACGAAAACCGCATTGTTCCTCCTGGATCCGAGGTTCGACTATTGGCCGAATTCTCCTCTCCAGTACCCTGGAGTAAACCTTCCCGGGGAGGTTGAGAAGTGTGATTCCCCTATAATTGGAGCACACTCTCCGGTCCCCTTCCTTAAAAAGAGGGACCACCACCCCAGTCTGCCACCTCCACGGGATGTTGCAGAGGCGTGTCAGCCAAGACAGCTCCACAACATCCAGAGACTTGAGATACTCAGAGCGGATCTCATCCACCCCCGGTGCCTTGCCACCGAGGAGCTTGCAAACCACCTCAGTGACTTCGGCTTGGGTAATGGATGAGTCCACCTCTGAGTCATCAGCCTCCGCTTCCTTAATGGAAGACGTGACGGTGGGATTGAGGAGATCCTCAAAGTATTCCTTCCACCGCCCGACAATGTCCCCAGTCGAGGTCAACAGCTCCCCACCCGCACTGTAAACAGTGTTGGCAGAGTACTGCTTCCCCCTCCTGAGGTGCCGGACGGTTTGCCAGAATTTCTTTGAGGCCGACTGATAGTCCTCCTCCATGGCCTCACCAAACTCCTCCCAGTTCTGAGTTTTTGCCTCCGCAACTGCCCGAGCTGCGGCACGCCTGGCCTACCGATACCCGTCAGCTGCCTCAGGAGTCCCGGAGGCCAACATGGCCTGATAGAACTCCTTCTTCAACTTGACAGCATCCCTTACTTCCGGTGTCCACCACCAGGTTCGGGGATTGCTGCCACGACAAGCACCGGAGACCTTGTGGCCACAGCTCCGAACAGCTGCGTCTACAATGGAGGTAGAGAACATGGTCCACTCAGACTCAATGTCCCCCGCCTGCCTCGGAAGCTGGGAGAAGCTCTCCCGGAGGTGGGAGTTAAAGACCTCCCCGACAGAGTGCTCGGCCAGACGTTCCCAGCAGACCCTCACCATACGTTTGGGCCTGCCAGGTCTGTCCGGCTTCCTCCTCCACCAGCGGATCCAGCTCACCACCAGGTGGTGATCAGTTTGACAGCTCAGCCCCTCTCTTCACCCGAGTGTCCAAGACATGGGGCCGGAGATTAGATGAAACGACAACAAAGTCGGTCATCAACCTCCGACCTAAGGTGTCCTGGTGCCCCGTGCACTTATGGACACCCCTATGCTCAAACATGGTGTTTGTTATGGACAAACCGTGACTAGCACAGAAGTCCAATAACAAAACACCACTCGGGTTCAGATCGGGGAGGCCGTTCCTCCCAATCACGCCCCTCCAGGTGTCACTGTCGTCGCCCACGTGAGCATTGAAGTCCCCCAGTCGAACAATGGAGTCCCCAGTCTGAGCACCTCTCAGTACCTCTCCCAGGGACTCCAAGAAGGCCGTATACTCTATACTTCTATTCGGCCCGTAGGCACAAAGAACAGCAAGAGCCCTCTCCCCGATCCGAAGGCCGCCCCTCTCGTTCACTGGGGAAGAGGCGACCCTCTCGTTCACTGGGGTAAACTCCAACATATGGCGGCTGAGCTGGGGAGCTATAAGCAAGCCCACACCAGCCCGCCGCCGCTCACCATGGACGACTCCAGTGAAGTGGAGAGTCCAGCCCCTCTCAAGGAGCTGGGTTCCGGAGCCCAAGCTGTGCATGGAGATGAGCCCGACTATCTCTAGCTGGTACCTCTCAACCTCCCGCACAAGCTCAGACTCCCCCCCCCCCCCCCCCCCCCCCCAGCAAAGTGACATTCCATGTCCCAACAGCTAGTCGCTGTGTTTGGGGATCAGGTCGTCGAAGCCCCTACCTTTGACTGCCGCCCAATCCACACTGCACCAGCCCCCTACAGCTACCTCTGTGGGTAGTGTGGGTAGTGGTGATGTGGGCCCGACCTTTTATATAATACACACACACATATATAAAATGTGTGTGTGTATGTATATGTGTGTGTGTTAAAATCGACCGCAAAGTTGTGATTGGCGCTGCCCCGCTGAGCCAGCCAGTCCTGAGCGCGTGACATCACAGCGGGAACCGGTTTTAAGGCCGAGGCCTTTTACAGCTATAGACCAAAGTCATATAAATAAAAATTTATGGTGAAAGTAAGAAATAGCGTTACTGACTCGCTCGACTAAGACTGATTTGACTTCATTGATTGTGGGTTGACTCTCATTAAAACAGGATGGGTGCTATAACTTATGCAACATACATGTACATGCATGCATTTTCACTGATAAAATGTAAAAGGCTCATTAAATAATCAGATGAACTGAGACGATCACATTCTGAAGCAAATTAAATAATCTTATACCGCTAACTTAAACACACAATACAAGTTACATGTATTAATCTAAATGCAGGTAAACAATGTGTTGTTTTTTTTGTTTTGTATCCAAATGAGAGTCGGAGCTTACCCGTCTGTGTTCTCGCTTCTTGAAGGCCGATTGTTTTTGAAACATTCTGACTTTCAGTTGTTCGTTCAGTTCTCCGTTCATTCACTTCTTCCACGTAAGGGAGAGATGGCAGCGATATCCAGTTTAGAAATAAGACGGATGGGGGTCACGTGGGACCGACGAGCGCGATGGTCAGATAACTCTGAGCTCTTCACAAATCCCCAAACTCCGTTAATTTCTCGGGCTCTTTGTTTTCCAATTTAACATTTATCGACAGCATAGGTATAACAGTCTACAATATGTCGAAGAGTCAGACTCAGTTTTCGTCTCCGAGTGCTTCTCCCAGAGGGAAACGTTTGAAGCCTGCCACGGATGGTAGCAGTAATGACGCCATCTTGCTAGCACTTGAGCAACAACAAGGTAAACTTGAGGCTATGGTGGAGAGGGTGCTTCATGCCGCACTTGGTAGTGTGAAAGACTCAGTCAATGCATTACAAAAGGACTTGGTAGAACATATGACAGCGATGAAAGGCCTGGGTGAGAAAGTGGACCGCATTCAGTCAGAAACTCGGGGGCTGAAACGAGATTTTATTGCCGTCAAAACAGATGTGGAAAAGCTTCAAGACAAGCTGGCAGAGTTAGATGATCATGGTAGACGGAACAACGTGAGGCTAGTGAATTTAGGAGCGAACAGAGAGGGAGGAGATGCCATCAGATTCCTGCAGGAAATGCTGCCTAAATGGATCCCCTCTCTTGGAACAAAAGTTGTACAGATTGAAAGAGCACATCGAATCTACTCCAACACGCCCAAGAAACCCAATCGTCCTCAGACTCTCATATTCAAAGTTCTAAACTACCAGGACTGTCAGGCCATTCTGCAGGGCGCTAGGCAGGCTAAGAACAGCGGCGCTCCCATCAGGGATGAGGGCAGGGAGCTACTGTTCTTCGCCGACTACAGTAAGTCCACTAGCGACAAGAGGGCAGCGTTTAAAGCTGTGCGGAAAGAGCTGTGGGCGAAAGGACTATCTACTTTCCTGATTTACCCCGCTACCTTACGAGTTTCCTACCGAGGTCAGGAGCTGTCGTTCGAGACGGTACAAGAGGCGGAGAAGTTCAGCAATGGGCTGCCCGACCGAGCGAACATCACCAACTCTTCAAGAAGGAAGCTAACATTCCCTGCATTGAATGGAGACAGCATTAATGCTAACACGGAGGATATGAATGCTAACACGGAGGATATGAATGCTAACACGGAGGATATGAATGCTAACACGGAGGAAGACGCACCGGCTGATATTGACTGATTTGAGAACTTGGACTTTTTGTGACATACTGCTACCGAAAATTGCTAAAGTTGGACATGTCTACAATGATTCGTAAGCACATCTGTATGCATGATATATTCACCCTTTTATGTGGGAGCTTTTCAGTTCAGTTTACTAGCGATGGTTGATCAAGTTCACGGTAAGTTAGCTCTGACTTGTTAAACGAAAATCCACATTGAGGTTTTTTTTTTTTTTTCTTGTTTGCTTCTTATTCCTTTGCACTTTATTCAGTTTGGATATTTTGTTTTAGCGATGAATAGTATTTAGTAAGGGGGCCCATCTTACGAATGCTTTTGTTTATGGGGAAAGTGAGCTGGGGATTTTGACTGCGTTATGTGGTTTACACGGGTCTGTGCTAGACAACGGTGGGTGGGATGGGGGGGTGTCAGGGTACGGGGGGGAGATAACCTTAGATACAGGGTCAATGACTCAAATTATTACGTACTTGTAAGGGACACAAGATTAATATCGGACGACAATGGTTAAGTTATCATTATTATGTTGGAACGTTAAAGGTCTCAATACCAAAACAAAGCGTGTGAAATGTTTAGACTTCCTGCGAAGGCATAATGTAGACATCGCGTGCATTACGGAGTCTCACCTGAAGATAGAAGATGTTTCGCGCATGCAAGATAAGACATACAGAATCGCTGTTTCCTCGAGTGCTGTATCTAAAACGAAGGGTTCAATGATTATAGTTAGACGAAATTTAGACGTAGTTATTGAGAAAACTATGACTTGTCAGAGTGACTTGGGCCTGGGTCATTTATCCTTAATCTGTACTTTAGTCCAAGGGAAGAAAATCGCTTTTGTATCTGTATATGCGCCTTCCGTGTATGATGCCTCATTTTTCCCCTGGCTCTCAGCCACTCTATTACCATTCTCAGAGTATGAGCTGATTGTTGCAGGTGATATGAATGCAGTGCTTGATGTTAAAATAGATAGGTCTTCTCATCTAGTGTCTGCCGCACAACATCAGGCATCTAGTGACCTTAATGCATTTTTGACTAACCTCAATCTTTTTGACGCATGGCGTTCACACCACCCAGATGTCAGAGATTACACCTTTTTCTCCTCTAGCCACAAAATTTTTTCCAGAATTGACCATGTTTTCCTATCACATTCTCTTAACACAGCTGTACATTCATGTTCCATTTTACCAATGACAATATCTGATCATAACCCTGTTCAAGTCGCAATTGATGTGGGGATCAAAGTTACAAAATCACCAAGGTGGAGATTTAACACTAGTCTTTTACAAAACGAAACATTTCTCACTGAATTTAAAACAGGACTACTTGACTTTTTAGCCATTAACAGAGACTCTGTTTCTGATCCTATATTTGTTTGGATGGCTACAAAAGGATTTATAAGGAGTTTCTGTATCTCCTTCTCATCTCACTTAAATAAAGTCAGAACCCAGAGAGTAAAAATGTTGGAACAACAATGCGATATACTTGAAGGTCAACTTAAAAAAACCTATAGTCGGTCAGTAGAACACAGATTAACAGCAGCTAAACATGAACTGAATGATTTATTACAAAGAAAAGCAGAATTCCTCATTCATAGGGTTAGACAGAAATACTATTTTCATGGAAGCAGGCCTAGCAAACTTCTTGCATTGAAATTAAAACAATGTGAGAAATATACATCCATAAATTCTATTAGATCTCCTGAAAGGGAACTAGTTTTTGAGCCGAAATAAATAAATAAATTATTTAAGTCGTTTTATCAGGACTTGTATTCTTCTACTGGAACGTTTGAATTGGACAGATGCCATAAGTTTTTGGATGCCATAAATATCCCTTGTTTGGAACATTTAGACTCTGAAGAATTGGGTAAACCTATTTCTCTAGAAGAGCTCCTTAAAGCTGTGAAAAGTCTGACCAGGGGAAAAACACCTGGGCCGGACGGTATACCTCCAGAGTTGTTACTACAGTTTTGGGACAGCCTAGGCCCAGTATTGTTGGAGGCCATACATGCAGCGGTGGACCAGGGTTATTTTCATGACCATATGAATTCCGCACTCATATCTCTGCTACCAAAGAAAGGCAAAGATCATACTGAATGTGGCAATTATAGGCCTATTTCTTTAATAAACTCTGATCTCAAGTTATACTCCAAAATATTAGCCTCAAGATTGGATAATTATATGGGAAAGCTCATACATTTTGATCAGACAGGGTTTATGAAGGGACGATTAGCTGCAGATAATATACGTCGTTTGCTCCATATTATTGATCATTCTCATGAGGCGGATTCCCCATGTGCAGCTCTGTCACTAGACGCAGCTAAGGCGTTTGACACAATCAGTTGGGATTATTTGTGGGTAGTTATGGATAAATTTGGGTTGGGATCCAAGTTTATTGATATGGTTAAAGTTCTATACAGAAACCCCTCAGCGATGGTATGCACAAATGGCCTACACTCTGATCCATTTTCAGTTTCTAGAGGTACACGTCAAGGCTCACCTCTTTCTCCTGCTTTATTTCTTCTGTCCATTGAACCGTTAGCACAGTATTTCAGACAATATCAGATTATTACACCTGTCCAAATCAAGGGGTCAAGGCATGTGATATCCTTGTTTGCGGATGATATTATCTTATATATGTCAGATTTGCAGAAATCACTCAATGGTTTACTCCCCGTATTTGATGAATTTGAGGCTATATCTGGTTATAAAATCAACTGGGACAAGTCTGCTTTAATGCCACTCAATAACATGGCCAAGAACGTTGCAATACCCTCAGTGATTCCTGTAAAATTAGAGCTAACTTATTTAGGTATAAATGTTAAGACATCACTCCCTGAACTGATAAAGTGTAACTATGAAAAAATACTCAAAGATGTACAGCGGGATCTGGCCACTTGGAGCAAAATGTCAGGTTCCTTACAAACTAGAATCTCTGTAATAAAAATGAATGTCCTGCCTCGAATAAATTTTATTAGCATGATGCTTCCACTGCCACCTCCGACTGACTATTGGAAAAGAGTAGATGCGCTTTTACGCAGGTTTATATGGGATGGGAAACACCCCAGAATACGTTTCTCCACTTTACAACGTTACAAGTCTGATGGGGGACTCTCACTGCCAAATTTCAAATTATATCATCAAGCTTTCCAGTTGCGTCCGGTGAAAATTTGGTTAGATTCATCGTCACTAACCTCTTGGAGGGAGATTGAAGAAGGCCTAGTGCATCCTATAAGACTCCAAGATGTGTTATTCTCCACTTTGTCTAAAACTAAACATATTGACTTTGGTCCTATAATACAGTATACAATTAGAAATTTCAGAAGAATAGAAAAACAGGTTAGATATGACAAGAAAGCAAACACACACACTCCTCTCTGGAATAATCATGGTCTGACTTCTGGAAAGATGCCTTTTCAATCTCAGTCATGGGTTTCTTGTGGTATTCATACACTGGGTGATATATATAACAGGGATGGACTGATGAGTTTTCAAAATCTTTGTCAACTTTTTGATATTCCTAAATCTTCATTTTTCCTCTATCTTCAGTTGCGGTCAGCATTACGTGCCTATGGGGTACCATGGGATTCAAATGTGCAAATTCACCCGGTTATTTATAAATTACTGATCTCTCCCTGCAGAGGATTTGTCACCTTTTGATATAGATGGCTCTTAGAATTGTCCTACTTTACCATTTCAATAGAAGCTAAGTGGGAAAGCGATTTAGAGACAGACTCTATAGATTGGAAAGGGGTATGGGATAATATTTTCAGTGCATCAAAGAACCCTAATCATCAGCTGATTCATTTCAAGTTTTGTCACAGGGCATACTGGACACCCATTGATAGGTTCCATGTGAAGCACACGAAGAGTCTATGCTGTAGTCTATGTAATAAAGATATTCCAGGTACATATAAACATATGGTTTGGGATTGTGAGGAAGTTCAGTTCTTTTGGAAAGAGGTAACTTTTATTTTGTCTGAATTATTAGAATTAGATATTCCTTTACTACCAAGCTTGTTGTTACTGAATGATGACTCACAGTTTGAATGTACAGAGAGACAACGAAAAGTGTGGCTTGCAGGCCTAACAGCAGCGAAAAAACTCATTGTTCAGAGGTGGCTTCCCCCACACAAACTTCCTATTAAAAAGTGGCTGTTGTATTTTCAAGATGTTATAATGATGGAATTATCCACGGCAAGAATCCATGGGGCAAGAGTCTCAACAATACAAATGTGGGAAAAAACGGCAGAGGGGGTTACAGACTTATTGGCAAATCATGCACAATGAAATATCTCACATGCCTTTTTTTTTTTTTCCTTCTTCCATTTTGATATTTGATGTCATTATAGCATAAGGTAAATATCATGCTTTGACTATTGTTAGTCAACTCTTTCTTTTATTTCATTTATGACTTATTGGGTCATGTGATGTGTATCTAAGGTTGGGGTGGGGGGTTGGGGGTGGGTGTTGATCACTGACTTTGTAATGTTACTGTCTCCCATCTTGGGATCTTGTTCTTAAATAAAAAACAGTGAATCATAAAAAAAAAGAAATAAGACGGATGCTCCACTCATTCACTTTTCTTCATATGGAGTACTTCGCAATTACTGCTGGGCTCAGGCAAAACCCGGGATGGAACGGGATGTCACCGGTTTTAGCAACAACCGCAGGGAGGTCACTGCCCGAGTGATATGGTTAGATGTCACTGCCCAGGTGATATGGATCCTGTTCCATCCCGGGTTTTAGCAACAACCCTCGGCTCACTCCAGGACGACTGGTGCAACTGAACTCACTTAACTTTAAAAAAATTAATTAAATACTTTCCTTTTCTTGTCGTTTTCTTTTCCTTTAATTGTTGATACTGCACCCTCTTTCAATCCGGGCTTATAGCCAACGCTCCTCAACAGATCAGAGGTCTCGTACGAGTCTTCAGTAAAATGTGCAGAGCAGAGGAGAGACCACTTCGTAGGCGCCCAATGTGCCCGTGAACTTCTCACAAAACGCCTCCAAATCTTTGCAGTTTGAACATTTCTTGGGCCATGAATGCAACATAAATCCACCTTCTGTCATGTTGCTGCACCGCCAGCAACACATCTACATGGCATGGCGATAAATTCACTCAAAATGGAGGATCGGCGTTGCAGTCAGCTCTGTTTTAGTATAGCGGAAATGGCGATGAGACCAATAGACTTCCTGCTGTGACGTTACGGATGTCAAGGTCATTCACTCAGACCGCTACCTATATAAATCACTTTAATTGTAAAAATGACTCTATTAGATTTATTGTTAATGCTTAAAACTATTCCTGTGCCATTCTTGAGGCCTCAAGGCATTTATAAACAAAAGTGAGGCCATGGTTCTGCATATACTAGTGCATCTAAAAAAATTAGAATATTGTGAAAAAGTTCAATATTTTCCATCAGTTATTTAAGAAAGTGAAAATGTTATTGTGGCAGCGGGGGCGTGGTCAAGCTCCGGTCTGTGACAGGAGGGCGGAGTCAGGGAAGGTAAGTGGCAGAATCACTACACCTGACGGCAATTAACCTGTGTTTGTGTGTGTCTTCCCAGTGACCGCGCCCTATTTAGGGAAGGAGAGCAGGGGAGCTCATCGCCGGACGAGACGCTAGTCTGTGCCTCTAGTCTCCGAATAAAAACGTTGTTAGACTGAAAAGTTTGACAATAAAAACCATATACGAACCTGATCTCTGTCCTGCCGTCCTCTGTGCTCCACCCATGCCTAGCGAACCGCTACAGTGGTGCCGAAACCCGGGAATTCAGAGTGGAGCACCAGCCGATCAGCCCCATGGAGTCCTCCCCATTCGCCGACCTGGTCCACGCCCTCGCCACGGCCCAGCAAAGCCAGCACTAGGCGCTCGTCACCCTCCAGGAAGGAACAAGAGCGACACTTCGAAGCCCTGGTGCTGGCCCAGCAGGAAGACCGCGAGGCGTTCCGGCACCTCCTCGCGTCGGCGGGGTCCACCAGCTCTCCGGCCGTGGGCCCGTCTCCCCTCACCGTCACCAAGATGGGTCCGCAGGACGACCCCGAGGCTTTCATCACGCTATTCGAACAAGTCGCAGAAGCCTCAGGGTGGCCGATGGAGCAGCGCGCGGCGCACCTCCTCCCCCTCCTAACGGGAGAGGCACAGCTGGCCGCGCTACAGCTCCCTGCCGACCGCCAGCTGGCCTACGCGGACCTCTGCCGGGCCGTCCTCCAGCGCGTGGGGCGCACTCCAGAGCAACAGCGCCAGCGCTTCCGCGCTTTGTGCTTGGAGGAAGTCGGCCGGCCGTTCGCGTTTGGCCAGCAGCTCCGGGACGCCTGCTGGCAGTGGTTGAGGGCCGACAACCGCGACGCCGAGGGGATCATCGACCAGGTGGTGCTGGAACAATTTATCGCTCGGTTACCAGCAGGAACCGCAGAGTGGGTCCAGTGCCACCGCCCGGCGTCGCTGGATCAGGCAGTCGAGCTGGCGGAGGATCATTTGGCGGCTGTTCTGGCGGCAGGACAGCAGACGGCATCTTCTCTCCTCTTCTCTCTCTCTCTCTCTCCCCCTCCTTCTGTGTCCCGTCCTCACCCCATTCCCCCACCGCGGAGACGGGGGCCGGCACCACCCCAGCTGGCCCGCCGCACCCACGGTGCCCTCCCGTTTCTCCCTTCTGTGTCTGTCTCTCCCCCCCCTCAGGTGAGTGAGCCCCAGAACACCGGTGCAGAGGGAAAGCCCGGGCCGGTTTGCTGGCGCTGCGGGGAGCCGGGCCACCTTCAACAGCAGTGCACGGCAATGGAAGTGGGCGCGGTGGTTCGGATCCCTGACACGCCAGAGGCCACCCTCGATCGGGCTGGAGCGTATCGCATACCAGTAAGTATCCAAGGGGCTACATATCAGGCGTTGGTGGATTCTGGTTGTAATCAGACCTCAATTCGCCAAAGCCTGGTGCAAAACGAGGCATTGGGGGGAGCACAGGGGGTGAAGGTGTTGTGTGTGCACGGGGATGTTCACCCTTTGGTGTCGGTCCACATTTTTTTCAGAGGGGAAAAAGTTATAGTGAAGGCGGCGGTTAATCCTCGCCTTACCCACTCTTTAATTTTGGGGACTGATTGGCCAGGATTTCGGGATTTGATGACACACTTAGCCAAGAGTGGGTCCTGCCATTTAATGGGGAGAGGTCCCAGTGTCGCTTTGGCGGGAGCAGCTGTCGCAAAGCCGTCTACGTCATCTCTGCGTCAGAGTGAGGAGCCGCCGGCCCCTCCTCTCTCTCTTGGGGAATCCCTCGCCGATTTCCCATTAGAGCAGTCGCGAGACGAGACTCTGCGACATGCGTTTGACCAAGTGAGAGTAATCGATGGTCAAACGCTCCAGCCGAACGCCACCCCGTCCTTCCCCTACTTCGCGATTATGAAGGATAGGTTATACCGAGTGAGGCAGGACACTCAGACTAAAGAGCGAGTCATGCAACTTTTGATTCCAAAGAGCCGCCGGGAATTGGTATTCCCGGCGGCTCATTTTAATCCCATGGCTGGACACTTAGGGCAGGATAAGACACTAGCCCGAATAATGGCCCGATTCTATTGGCCAGGGATTCGCGGCGATGTTCGTAGGTGGTGCACGGCATGCCGCGAATGCCAGTTAGTAAATCCGGCGGCCATTCCAAAAGTGCCTTTGCGCCCCCTCCCATTAATCGAGACCCCGTTTGAGAGAATTGGGATGGATCTCGTCGGGCCATTAGATGGGTCAGCACGAGGTTACTGCTTTATATTAGTTCTGGTGGACTATGCAATGCGATACCCCGAGGCAGTGCCTCTGCGCAATATCTCAGCACGCAGTATTGCGGAGGCACTCTTCCGCGTTATCTCCCGAGTTGGAATCCCGAAAGAGATTCTGACTGATCAAGGCACCACATTTATGTCATGGACACTGCGTGAACTGTATGGGTTATTGGGGATTAAGCCGATCCGCACCAGCGTGTATCACCCACAAACGGATGGTTTAGTGGAACGGTTCAATCGCACCCTCAAAAATATCATTAAAAAATTCGTAAGTGAGGACACACGTAATTGGGATCAGTGGCTCGAGCCCTTGTTGTTCTCAGTGCAAGAGGTCCCCCAAGCCTCCACGGGGTTCTCCCCGTTCTAATTATTATATGGGCGTAAGCCGCACGGCATCCTAGACGTGCTGCGGGAAAATTGGGAGGAGGGACCTTCACAAAGCAAGAACGAAATTCAATACGTCATGGACCTGCGCGCAAAACTCCACACGCTCACCCACCTAACCCAGGAGAATTTGCGGCAGGCCCAAGAACGGTAAACCCGCCTGTACAACAAAGGCCTTAGGGAGTTCACACCGGGAGATAAAGTACTCGTACTGTTGCCCACATCGAGCTCCAAATTGATCGCCAAGTGGCAAGGGCCCTTTGAGGTCACACGGCGAGTCGGGGACGTCGACTATGAGGTGAGGCGAACGGACAGGGGTGGGGCACTACAAATTTACCACCTCAACCTACTTAAACTCTGGAATGAGGAGGTCCCCGTGGCGTTGGTGTCGGTGGTTCCGGAGAAGGCGGAGCTGGGGCCGGAGGTTCAAAAGGGGGCATTGGCATCACGCACCTCTCCGATCCCCTGTGGAGACCACCTCTCCCTGACCCAACTCACGGAGGTTGCCCAGTTGCAGACCGAGTTTTCGGATATGTTCTCGCCCCTGCCCGGTCGCACTAACCTCATAGAGCACCACATAGAGATGCCCCCGGGGGTAGTAGTGCGTAGCCGCCCTTACAGGCTACCTGAACACAAAAAAAAGGTGGGTCGGGAAGAACTTGAGACCATGCTCGAAATGGGCATCGTCGAGGAGTCCCACAGTGACTGGAGCAGCCCGGTGGTCTTGGTACCCAAGGCCGATGGGTCGGTCTGGTTCTGTGTGGACTATAGAAAAGTCAACGCGGTGTCTAAATTCGATGCGTACCCGATGCCTCGTATTGATGAGTTGCTCGATCGACTTGGCACTCCTCGCTTTTATTCGACGCTGGATTTGACGAAGGGATATTGGCAGATCCCCTTGACTCCATTATCCCGAGAAAAAACGGCCTTTTCCACACCGTTTGATTTACACCAATTCGTCACCCTTCCGTTTGGGCTGTTTGGGGCGCCCACTACGTTTCAGCGGCTGATGGACAGAGTCCTCTGCCCTCATGCCACTTATGTGGCCGCCTATCTAGATGACATCATCATCTATAGTAATGACTGGCAGAAGCACCTCGAACATCTGAGGGCCGTCCTTAGGTCGTTGAGACGAGCGGGGCTCACAGCCAACCCAAAGAAGTGTGCGATTGGGCGGGTGGAAGTACGGTATCTGGGCTTCCACTTGGGCAACGGGCAGGTGCGTCCCCAAATTAATAAGACGGCAGCGATTGCGGCCTGCCCGAGGCCCAAGACCAAAAAGGGGGTGAGACAGTTCCTGGGGCTGGCTGGCTATTACCGTAGGTTTATACCTAATTATTCGGACGTCACCAGCCCGCTGACTGATCTCACTAAAAAGGGGGCACCAGATCCGGTCCAGTGGACGGAGTAATGCCAGCGGGCTTTTTCTGAAGTGAAGGCTGCACTGTGTGGGGGGCCACTTTTACACTCCCCTGACTTTTCTCTCCCCTTTGTGTTGCAGACCGATGCGTCGGACAGAGGGCTGGGGGCGGTTTTGTCCCAGGAGGTGGAGGGGGAGGACCGCCCCGTCCTGTACATTAGCAGGAAGCTGTCAGTGCGTGAGGGGCGCTACAGCACGATCGAGAAAGAGTGTCTGGCGATCAAGTGGGCGGTCCTCGCCCTCCGTTACTACCTGCTGGGGCGCCCTTTCACCCTCTGTTCAGACCACGCGCCCCTCCAGTGGCTCCACCGCATGAAGGATGCCAACGTGCGGATCACCTGTTGGTATCTGGCACTCCAACCCTTCAATTTTAAGGTGGTCCACAGGCCGGGGGCGCAGATGATCGTGGCGGACTTCCTCTCCCGTCAAGGGGGGGGGAGTCGGCTGCAGGCTGGACGGCCGCCCGGCCTGAGTCAGGCGGTGGGGGTATGTGGCAGCGGGGGCGTGGTCAAACGCCGGTCTGTGACAGGAGGGTGGAGTCATGGAAGGTAAGTGGCAGAATCACTACACCTGACGGCAATTAACCTGTGTTTGTGTGTGTCTTCCCAGTGACCGCGCCCTATTTAGGGAAGGAGAGTGGAGAGCAGGGGAGTTCATTGCCGGAAGAGACGCTAGTCTGTGCCTCTAGTCTCCGAATAAAAACGTTGTTAGACTGAAAAGTTTGACAATAAAAACCATATACGAACCTGATCTCTGTCCTGCCATCCTCTGTGCTCCACCCACGCCTAGCTAACCGCTACAGTTATATATTATAGACTCATTACACATAAACTAAAATGTTTCAAGCATTTTTCTATTTTAATTTTAATCAGTATGGCATACAGTACAAAAACAAAAAAAAACATCTCGAAATATTAGAATATTTCATTTCGAGTTTGAGTAAAACAGTATGAACACAGTGTATCTCTCGGTCTAGTTCAGTACACA
>NC_083580.1:83119074-83209074 GCF_027579695.1 Neoarius graeffei
AGCCCCCAGCCAGGGGACGCTATCCCCCGTGGGGCCCCACTCAGTTGGCTGTTTTATACAAGGCCTCAGCCAGACCATGGAGGCCCATAGCTCGGCCAGGGGAGGTCCCAGGAGCCCCAGACTTGGCAGGCTGATGCCTGGGACCTCTCCCCAGGGAACCAGCACGGGAAGGCCCGGGCAGCCCCCAGCCAGGGGCCGTTATTCCCCGTGGGGCTCCACTCAGGTGGTGGTTATACACAAGGCCCAAGCCCCAACTTGGAGGCCCCTAGCTCGGCCAGGGGACCTCCCAGGACCCCCAGACTTGGCAGGCAGATGCCCCTGACCTCCACCCAGGGAACCAGCATGGGAAGCCCCCAGCCAGGGGACGCTATCCCCCGTGGGGCCCCACTCAGTTGGCTGTTTTATACAAGGCCTGAGCCAGACCATGGAGGCCCATAACTCGGCCAGGGGAGGTCCCAGGAGCCCCAGACTTGGCAGGCTGATGCCTGGGACCTCTCCCCAGGGAACCAGCACGGGAAGGCCCGGGCAGCCCCCAGCCAGGGGCCGTTATTCCCCGTGGGGCTCCACTCAGGTGGTGGTTATACACAAGGCCCAAGCCCCAACTTGGAGGCCCCTAGCTCGGCCAGGGGAGGTCCCAGGACCCCCAGACTTGGCAGGCAGATGCCCCTGACCTCCACCCAGGGAACCAGCACGGGAAGCCCCCAGCCAGGGGACGCTATCCCCCGTGGGGCCCCACTCAGTTGGCTGTTTTATACAAGGCCTCAGCCAGACCATGGAGGCCCATAGCTCGGCCAGGGGAGGTCCCAGGAGCCCCAGACTCGGCAGGCTGATGCCTGGGACCTCTCCCCAGGGAACCAGCACCCGAAGGCCCGGGCAGCCCCCCGCCAGGGGCCGTTATTCCCCGTGGGGCTCCACACAGGTGGCGGTTATACACAAGGCCCGAGCCCCAACTTGGAGGCCCATAGCTCGGCCAGGGGAGGTCCCAGGAGCCCCAGACTTGGCAGGCAGATGCCTGGGACCTCTCCCCAGGGAACCAGCACCCGAAGGCCCGGGCAGCACCCCGCCAGGGGCCGTTATTCCCCGTGGGGCCCCACTCAGGTGGCGGTTATACACAAGGCCCGAGCCCGACTTTGGAGGCCCATATCTCGGCCAGGGGAGGTCCCAGGAGCCCCAGACTTGGCAGGCAGATGCCTGGGACCTCTCCCCAGGGAACCAGCACCCGAAGGCCCGGTCAGCCCCCCGACAGGGGCCGTTATTCCCCGTGGGGCTCCACTCAGGTGGCGGTTATACACAAGGCCCGAGCCCGACTTTGGAGGCCCATATCTCGGCCAGGGGAGGTCCCAGGAGCCCCAGACTTGGCAGGCAGATGCCCCTGACCTCTCCCCAGGGAACCAGCACCCGAAGGCCCGGGCAGCCCCCCGCCAGGGGCCGTTATTCCCCGTGGGGCTCCACTCAGGTGGCGGTTATACACAAGGCCCGAGCCCGACTTTGGAGGCCCATAGCTCGGCCAGGGGAGGTCCCAGGAGCCCCAGGCTTGGCAGGCAGATGCCCCTGACCTCCACCCAGGGAACCAGCACGGGCGGTCATGTCCGAGGCCCCAGCCCGACTTTGGAGGCCCATAGCTCGGCCAGGGGAGGTCCCAGGTGCCCCTGACTGCAGATTCCCCCCAGGATCCCAGGTATCAATTCCAAAAACATAGTCCCAATTCCAAAAGTCGAGTCTGGGCCACAGACCCTGCAGGGCGGCAGGGGAGACCAGTCTGCATGGCCCTGCAGTGGAATTTCCCCATTTTGGGCCAATTCCACAAATCAAGTCTGGGAAATAGCCACCTGGTGTCATGGAACGGTACTGCAGCTGAACTTGGGATAAGGGGGTTTATCGCGGTATAAAATCGTGGGGAGGTCCAAAATTAATTCCAAGGGTGTCATAAAATCTGTAATAACCCTCTGCAAAATCCCAAAAAGCGACCCAGCCCACAGGAAAACCGTTTAATGGCTTTTCGGAATTTCGGACTCGATTTGTGGAATCCAATTCCACCTTAAGAGTCTATTGTCCTATCTCCGCCTAATTAGGGTTAGGGTTAGGGTTAGGGTTAGGGTTAGGGTTAGGGTTAGGCAAATAGACTTGATTTGTGGAACCGGCCCCATTGCGGGGACTGTGGAGTTGGAATTTTTTCGTCGCGACCGGTCACGACAGACTGCGACCATTCATCGGTAATGGCAAGTTGGAATCCAAAAACACAGTTTGTGGAATTGGGATAGCTTAGCTTAGTCGGCTAGGCCGAGGGCATATTGGACTCTAGGTGGCGCTCTAACACTAGAGACTTGTTTTCTGGACTCCAGACTTGTTTTTTGGAACTTGCCCCAAACTCGATTCTGATTGGCTGCGGACCCCCCCGGGACCCTAGGCCACGCCCCCCAGACTTGATTTTTGGAATTGGGACTAGTTTTTTGGAACTTGCCCCAAACTCGATTCTGATTGGCTGGGACACGCCCCCCGACCCTAGGCCACGCCCCCCGGACTCGATTTTTGGAATTGGGACTGGTTTTTTGGAACTTGCCCCAAACTCAATTCTGATTGGCTGGGACACGCCCCCCGACCCTAGGCCACGCCCCCCGGACTCGATTTTTGGAATTGGGACTAGATTTTTGGAACTTGCCCCAAACTCGATTCTGATTGGCTGGGACACGCCCCCCGACCCTAGGCCACGCCCCCCGGACTCGATTTTTGGAATTGGGACTGGTTTTTTGGAACTCGCCCCAAACTCGATTCTGATAGGCTGGGACACGCCCCCGGACCCTAGGCCACGCCCCCCCGACCCGACATCCGGATCCGAGACCGCTTTTTTGAAATATCGCTCGAAACTCGATTCCGATACAACGGGACGTGCCCCCGGACCACGGGCGACTCCCCCGAAGCGTTTTTTTTGGGAAACCGGGAACGAGTTCCAAAAAACTAGTCCGAGTTCCAAAAATCAAGTCCGACCGTCTCGCCCCTAAAACGGGGTCGAACCGTAACAAACGCGGTATCGGTAGATAGCCCCGAGCGAGACGAATCGGGGGATACTCGTCCGACCTCCGTACGACCTTCCTGTCCGGAACGGCGGCCCGAAACGTCCTAGGCCGAAGGCCCGTAAAAACAGTTGGAAAAGAGGATGCGTGGGGGCTCAGGGTAACCGTATTTAACGGATTTTTGAAAAAAAAAAATCGGCCTCGTCGCCAGACCCTACGTCCAAGGCCTAATACCCTTACTCGACACCGTGGGCCTAAAATCATCCAAAATGATTTTGGATGAAATGAAACCCTTTTATTTTTTTTTCCCCCACTCCCAGGGCTTATATGGGATGCTGAAACACAATATCCCATCAGAAATGACTTTTCTGACTTTCAAGTGGGTGAAACGGCCAAGTCCCACTTGCCAAAAAACTTCCCAGGGGAAGGTGTTAGGAGCACGTTTCAGCCCATTTGGAGGCGTTTGGCACATATTTTGGAGACATGATTTTTTTAAAAATGTTTTTGTGAAAGGTTAGGCCTCGTTCCGGGTATAGGATACAGTAAATAGGCCTAATTCAAGGAAACGAAGTCTATTTCCCTAACCCGCTAACCCTCACTCCTTCACTTCAGAGCGAGCCCTTTTGCAGGCTGAAAGTTGTATGTCTACAAAAAAGGATGCGTGGGGCTCAGGGCAACCGTATTTAATGGATTTTTGAAAAAAAAATAATAAGAAGAATAAGAATAATAATAACTAGACAATTCCCCTGTGGGAAATCGCGAGAGTGATGCAGCGCGCTTAGCCAGGCCCTGTGAGGAGACCCCAGAAAATCACACCAAGATTCCCTGTGGAACTGAAGTCGAGAGGCAGAGTATTATCGCTTGTGTTTTGCCTCCATCTGCTGGCGAGATCTCACGTATCTCCAAAGAAGCCCATATAAATGAATGGGGAAAAAGGGGTCGTGCAACGTAATAGCGCACCGAGTCCGATCGAGCCGCACGGGTCGATGTCAGAAATTATTTTTCAAGTGGGGGAAACGGCTCTGGAAATCACTCGGTTAGGACTTTGGACTCGATTTCCGGAACGAGTCCTAACCCGACCCCATCGCTTAGACTTGCAGGTTGGAATTTCGATTTCGTCCGATCGCGGCCCGCCTTTTCGGCCTAGGGCCTCGCGCCCCCGTCGGTAGATAGCCCCGAGCGAGACGAAACGGGGGATGCTCGTCCGACGTCCGTACGACCTTCCCGTCCGGAACGGCGGCCCGAAACGCACTAGGCCGAAGGCCTCGTAAAAATAGTCGGAAATATTCACAAAAAAATCAGGAAGAGGTGCCGTCGACCCGGAATCGAGTCTACCCCCCCTAAATCGAGGGCGCCGAGCGCGCCTGACTCGGAACCGAGTCTCTAGCGCCTTCCCGTCCCGAGATACGCCCGAAGGTGAAAGGTCGGAAAAAAAGTGTAAAAATATTCGTGAAAAATTACCCGAACGTCCCGGCGGCTTCAAAATCGTCGCGCGCCCTAAATCGGGGTCCCCGATCGTGGCCGACACGTCCGCGAAGCCGTAGGACCTTTAGTTTCAGAGTTATTCGAAAACAAACCCTAACCCATTCGTTTCAAAATTCAATTCAAAATCATTCCAAAAAAGGCCCATAACTCGGTCCACGAAAGACACCCGAGAAAACTTTTACCGTAGGGCCGCACAGACCCGGCTCTCTACCGATACCCAAAGGCGCAAAACCCAGGCCCAAAAAAATCGACCGTTTTTGGAGGGAAAATGAAATTCCAACCGGCAATGTCTAAGCAATGAGTTAGGTTAGGATTCGTTCCGGAAATGAAGTCTATTTCCCTAACCCGCTAACACTGATTCCTTCACTTCAGAGTGAGCCCTTTTGCAGGCTGACAGTTGTATGTGTACAAAGAGGATGCGTGGGGCTCAGGGTAACCGTATTTAACGGATTTTTGAAAAAAAAAATCGGCCTCGTCGCCAGACCCTACGTCCAAGGCCTAATACCCTTACTCGACACCCTGGGCCTAAAATCATCCAAAATTTTTTATTTTTTTTCCCCCCACTCCCAGGGCTTATATGGGATGCTGAAACACAATAGCCCATCAGAAATGACTTTTCTGACTTTCAAGTGGGTGAAATGGCTCTGGAAATCACTCGGTTAGGACTTTGGACTCGATTTCCGGAACGAGTCCTAACCCGACCCCATCGCTTAGACTTGCCGGTTGGAATTTTGATTTCGTCCGATCACGGACCGCCTTTTCGGGCTAGGGCCTCGCGCCCCCATCGGTAGATAGCCCCGAGCGAGACGGAACGGGGGATACTCGTCCGACGTCCGTACGACCTTCCCGTCCAGAACGGCGGCCCGAAACGCACTAGGCCGAAGGCCTCGTGAAAATAGTCAGAAATATTCACAAAAAAATCAGGAAGAGGTGCCATCGACCCGGAATCTGGTCTACCCCCCCTAAATCGAGGGCGCCGAGCGCGCCTGACTCGGAACCGAGTGTCTAGCACCTTCCTGTCCCAAGATACGCCCAAAGCTCACAGGTCAGAAAAAAAGTGTAAAAATATTCGTGAAAAATTACCCGAATGTCCCCGCGGTTTCAGATTCGTCCCACCCCCTAACTCGGGGTCCCCGATCGTGGCCAAGGTGTCCGCGAAGCCGTAGGACCTTTAGTTTCAGAGTTATTCAAAAACAAACACTAACCCGTTCATTTCAATGGAAGGCCGGTAGTGAAAACCTCCCAAGTCCCACTTGCCAAAGAACTTCCCAGGGGAAGGTGTTAGGAGCATGTTTCAGCCCATTTGGAGTCTACCTATTTTGGATACATGATTTTTTTTTTTAATGTTTTTGAACGGTTAGGCCTCGTTCCGGGTATAGGATACTGTCAATAGGCCTAATTCCGGAAATGAAGTCTATTTCCCTAACCCGCTAACCCTGACTCCTTCACTTCAGAGCAAGCCCTTTTGCAGGCTGAAAGTTGTATGTGTACAAAGAGGATGCGTGGGGCTCAGGGTAACCATATTTAACGGATTTTTGAAAAAAAAAAAAATCGGCTTCGTCGCCAGACCCTACGTCCAAGGCCTAATACCCTTACTCGACACCGTGGGCCTAAAATCATCCAAAATTTTTTATTTTTTTTCCCCCCACTCCCAGGGCTTATATGGGATGGTGAAACACAATAGCCCATCAGAAATGACTTTTCTGACTTTCAAGTGGGGGAAATGACTCTGGAAATCACTCGGTTAGGACTTTGGACTTGATTTCCGGAACGAGTCCTAACCCGACCCCATCGCTTAGACTTGCCGGTTGGAATTTTGATTTCGTCCAATCACGGCCCGCCTTTTCGGGCTAGGGCCTCGCGCCCCTATCGGTAGATAGCCCTAAGCGAGACGATACGGGGGATACTCGTCCGACGTCCGTACGACCTTCCTGTCCGGAACGGCGGCCCGAAACGCACTCGGCCGAAGGCCTCGTAAAAATAGTTGGAAATATTCACAAAAAAATCAGGAAAAGGTGGTATTGACCCGGAATCGAGTCTACCCCCCCCTAAATCGAGGGCACTGAGCGCGCCTGACTTTGAACCGAGTCTCTAGCACCTTCCTGTCCTGAGATACACCCAAAGGTCACAGGTCAGAAAAAAAGTGTAAAAATATTCGTGAAAAATAACCCGAATGTCCCCGCTGCTTCAAAATCGTCACACACCCTAACTCGGGGTCCCCGATCGTGGCTGAGGTGTCCGCGAAGCCGTAGGTCCTTTAGTTTCAGAGTTATTCAAAAACAAACACTAACCCATTCATTTCAATGGAAGGCCAGTCGTGAAAACTTCCCAAGTCCCACTTGCCAAAGAACTTCCCGGGGGAAGACGTTAGGAGCACGTTTCAGCCCATTTGGAGTCTACCTATTTTGGATACATGATTTTTTTTAAAAATGTTTTTGAACGGTTAGGCCTCGTTCCGGGTATAGGATACTGTCAATAGGCCTAATTCTGGTATTGAAGTCCAATGTCCTATCCTGGTCCAAACTCAATTTTGACGTGCTGGGACACGCCTTAGGACCCTAAGCCACGCCGCCAAGGTGTTTTTTTGGAAAATCCAGTCTGGGTCTTGTCAAAGAAATGCTCTTAGAAGAAGCTCTCTGCTGCTATTGCCCCTCCCCACCCACACAGAAGCTCTCTGCTGCTGATGCCCTTCCCCCACACTACTTTTCACAACAACAACAGAGATGTAAGTCAAACACAGGGTCTGTCAAGTGTATGTGAGCATCAGGGTTTCCCACACTTGAAAGGGAAGGACTCGGACACAGCATTCCACTCGTCTTGTATTTTATTGGTTTTCAGTGGAACTGACGTTATAGTATAATTGTGGTAGTAGTGGGTTTTCCCAGAACAAAACATAGAACCAGAATCAGAAGTAGAAGCTAGAAGGTTAAAAACCTTTAAACATACAAACATAAAATAAATGTATGAATAAATGCCTGTTTTTCTACAACAAAGCATGTATGAATAAATGCTTGTTTTTCTATAACAAAACCCAAGTTAATTAGGCAACAATATATAAATATTTATGTATAAGGTAAATTAAGTATATTTTAACAATTTGTAATCATTCAGGTAATATGTTGCTGAACAAATATAACTGAACAGAAAACCAGTTGTAAAGTAAGAACCATTTTAACCATTAGCCCTTTCACAGGCAGTTTGTTCACTTTAACTGAAGATATTTTACTACACACCACTGAGAAAGAAAGTTTAAACCAATCACAGGTAAGGAACAAACATTTGTCATGCCCACGGATTACTGCGAGCGCAGCGTTTGCATATAAAAAAGTTCAGTGGGTTTACCGGTAGCCTTTTTTGTCCTTTTTTCCCTGATGTGCTGTAAAGTTTGCATTAGTAGTAAATTCTCTTTGCAACTGCAACATGATTTTTTAAAAAATGTTTTTGAAAGGTTAGGCCTCGTTCCGGGTATAGGATACTGTCAATAGGCCTAATTCCGGAAATGAAGTCTATTTCCCTAACCCGCTAACCCTGACTCCTTCACTTCAGAGCCAGCCCTTTTGCAGGCTGAAAGATGTATGTGTACAAAGAGGATGCGTGGGGCTCAGGGTAACCATATTTAATGGATTTTTGAAAAAAAAAAATCGGCCTCGTCGCCAGACCCTACGTCCAAGGCCTAATACCCTTACTCGACACCGTGGGCCTAAAATCATCCAAATTTTTTTTTTCCCCACTCCCAGGGCTTATATGGGATGCTGAAACACAGTAGAACATCAGAAATGACTTTTCTGACTTTCAAGTGGGTGAAATGACTCTGGAAATCACTCGGTTAGGACTTTGGACTTGATTTCCGGAACGAGTCCTAACCCGACCCCATTGCTTAGACTTGCCGGTTGGAATTTTGATTTCGTCCAATCACGGCCCGCCTTTTCGGGCTAGGGCCTCGCGCCCCTATCGGTAGATAGCCCTAAGCGAGACGAAACGGGGGATACTCGTCTGACGTCCGTACGACCTTCCTGTCCGGAACGGCGGCCCGAAACGCACTCGGCAAAAGGCCTCGTAAAAATTGTTGGAAATATTCACAAAAAAATCAGGAAAAGGTGCTATTGACCCAGAATCAAGTCTACCCCCCCTAAATCGAGGGCGCCGAGCGCGCCTGACTCGGAACCGAGTCTCTAGCACCTTCCTGTCCTGAGATACACCCAAAGGTCACAGGTCAGAAAAAAAGTGTAAAAATATTCGTGAAAAATTACCCGAATGTCCCCGCGGCTTCAAAATCGTCGCACACACTAAGTCGTGGTCCCCGACCGTGGCCGACGCATCCGCGAAGCCGTAGGACCTTTAGTTTCAGAGTTATTCAAAAACAAACCCTAACCCATTCATTTCAATGGAAGGCCGGTAGTGAAAATTTGCCCAAGTCCCACTTGCCAAAAAACTTCCCAGGGGAAGGTGTTAGGAGCAGGTTTCAGCCCATTTGGAGTCTACCTATTTTGGAGACATGATTTTTAAAAAAATGTTTTTGTGAAAGGTTAGGCCTCGTTCCGGGTATAGGATACTGTCAATAGGCCTAATTCCGGAAATCAAGTCTATTTCCCTAACCCGCTAACCCTACCTATTTTGGAGACATGATTTTTTTCCCAGAGAGGGGCCATTTGGCCTTTTTACCTAGAAAACCCACAAGAGGGCCAATTGGCCTCAAGTCCCCCCTCTGGACACTCATTTTGTTATGGAAATGTGGCTGATAGTGGCACACGGCTGGAGCCACTTGAACTTGTCGCAAGGGTTTGCTCCATCCAGGATCATTTCCAATGCCTGTTGAATCTCTGCATCTTCGTTCCTTGGAGAGGAGCTTCTTTCACCACAAAATTCTTGAGGGAACTGAAGCGATAGTCCATGTGCACTGAGGTATTTATCCATCAAACAATTGTCTGGTTGCAGTCACATGAGTCGTTATGACTCGTCTTGACTTGAGTTGAAAGCTTTAATGTCCTTAAAAAAGGCAATTTGTCTTACAGCACAGCAGAGTGACAAAAAACACATACAATAAAAAAACCCATCACAACACAATAAATAGCAAAACGTGTAAATAAATACAGACCACTGGTCAGAGGCATCAATCAATGCTAGAAATGTTAAAAGGAATCATTTGTACATTAAAGTGTAGTTTTAAGTATGTATCTCCCATATCTTGTTCAATTGATTAATTGCCATGGGGATAAATGTTATGGTCACATGGGACAGTCACATGTTCACATTTTAGAATAGAATGTGTTTTTATTCCTCATTCTCACAGAAGCAGCCAACATGACTTCACCACTGAAGTGTGAAGTGTGTGAAGGGTGACCCCCTCCCCCCACACACTGCCACTAACAGCCTCATTACCATAACAAAAGGAGTGCATAAGGGAAAAGCGGTCGGGCCAAACGGCCCCTATGTGGGTCTTCTAGGTAGACAGAAAAATGCTGGGACTTGTAGTGTTAAATGTTTTTGAAAGGTTAGGCCTCGTTCCAGGTATAGGATACTGTCAATAGGCCTAATTCCGGAAATGAAGTCTATTTTCCTAACCCGCTAACCCTAACTCCTTCACTTCAGAGCGAGCCCTATTGCAGGCTGAAAGTTGTATGTGTACAAAAAAGGATGCATGGTGCTCAGGGTAACCATATTTAACGTATTTTTGAAAAAAAAAAATTGGCCTCGTTGCCAGACCCTACGGATGGGTCAAAGGCCTAATACCTTTACTCGACACCGTGGGCCTAAACTCATCCAAAAAAATATTTTTTTTCCCCCCACTCCCAGGGCTTATATGGGATGCTGAAACACAATAGCCCATCAGAAATGACTTTTCTGGCTTTCAAGTGGGTGAAATGGCTCTGGAAATCACTCGGTTAGGACTTTGGACTCGATTTCCGGAACGAGTCCTAACCCGACCCATTGCTTAGACAAAGCCACATTGTGTTAACAACCCCAACGTGAACTCTACCTTGACGTGGTGTTGGGGCTTACGAGCCTAGGCTCAAACTAAAAGAGTTCAATATCAAATTTAAATGTCTCCAAAACAGGCACCGATACACTCCAAATGGCCTGAAACATGCTCCTAACAACTTTCCCCAGGAGGATTTAGGGCTGTGGGAGAACAAGCCCAAAGTGTCCCCATGACCTTCTGTTCCATGGTGTTCTATTAAAAGTGTGTTTTGAAATGTTTGATGTTATTGTATTTCTTTAAAGGTTTTTTGGCTTACTAAAGATATGGAAGTGCATTAAAGTTATTGAATTGCAATAAAATGTTTTCTTGGTGTCCAGGGTCCAGACATCATATCACAACCCTACTTTGCTCCAGATATCAAGTCTGAATTCCAGATATCAAGTGTGAACCCTAGTGGGTTCAAGATATTAAGTCTGAATTCCAGATATCAAGTTCCAGACATCAAGTGACAACCCTAATTTGCCCCAGAGATCAAAAATATCAAAAATCAAGCCTCAATTCCAAAAATCAAGTCTCAATTCCAAAAATCGAGTCTCAATTCCAAAAATCAAGTCTCAATTCCAAAAATCAAGTCTCGGTTAGGAGTTTGAGA
Organism: Neoarius graeffei; assembly: GCF_027579695.1. Taxonomy (NCBI): domain Eukaryota; kingdom Metazoa; phylum Chordata; class Actinopteri; order Siluriformes; family Ariidae; genus Neoarius; species Neoarius graeffei. Next base: position 83,130,143 of record NC_083580.1, read on the forward strand.
CTTGACTTTTGGAATTGAGACTCGATTTTTGGAATTGAGACTCGATTTTTGGAATTGAGACTCGATTTTTGGAATTAACCCTAATCCTAGTGTAATAGCTCTGGAATTTGATAGAGGAGCCCAGTCTGTACGACCCTGTGGTGAAAGTTTCCTCCAATGTCTTTCAGGGAGCGAGATATAAGGGTTTTTCCTGATGAAGTTGTCTGTTTTCCAAAGAAAAGAGTGTGGTGAAGTGTCTTATGGTCTGGTGGCACATGTCAGCACATCAGAATTGAGTTTGGAGCAAGTCCCAAAAAAGTAGCCTGGAACCCAGAAACCGAGTCGGGTGGGGTGTGCCTTAGGGCCAGGGTTGGTGCCCCAGCCTATCAGAGTTGAGTTTGGAGCAAGTTCCAAAAAACTAGTCACAATTCCAAAAATCCAGTCTGGAGGGTGTGGCTTTATTAAAGATATGGAAGTGCATTAAACTGTGGCTTTTTTAAAGATATGGAAGTGCATTAAAGTTATTGAATTGCAATAAAATGCTTTTTTGGTGTCCAGTTCCAGATATCAAGTCCCAACCCTAATTTGTTCCAGACATCAAGTCTGAATTCCAGATATCAAGTGTGAAACCTAATGGGTTCAAGGTATTAAGTCTGAATTCCAGATATCAAGTTCCAGACATCAAGTCCCAACCCTAATTTGCCCCAGAGATCAAAAATAACAAAAATCAAGCCTCAATTCCAAAAATCAAGTCTCAATTCCAAAAATCAAGTCTCAATTCCAAAAATCAAGTCTCAATTCCAAAAATCAAGTCTCAATTCCAAAAATCGAGTCTCAATTCCAAAAATCAAGTCTCGGTTAGGATTAGGGTTAGGAGTTTGAGACTTGATTTTTGGAATTGAGACTCGATTTTTGGAATTGAGACTTGATATTTGGAATTGAGACTTGATTTTTGGAATTGAGACTCGATTTTTGGAATTGAGACTTGATTTTTGGAATTAACCCTAATCCTAGTGTAATAGCACTGGAATTTGATAGAGGAGCCCAGTCTGCACGACCCTGTGGTGAAAGTTTCCTCCAATGTCTTTCAGGGAGCGAGATATAAGGGTTTTTCCTGATGAAGTTGTCTGTTTTCCAAAGAAAAGAGTGTGGTGAAGTGTCTTATGGTCTGGTGGCACATGTCAGCACATCAGAATTGAGGTTGGAGCAAGTTCCAAAAAAGTAGTCTGGAACCCAGAAACCGAGTTGGGTGGGCTGTGGCTTAGGGCCAGGGTTGGTGCCCCAGCCTATCAGAATTGAGTTTTGAGCAAGTTCCAAAAAAGTAGTCTGAAGTCCAAAAATCCAGTCAGGAGGGTGTGGCTTCATTAAAGATATGGAAGTGCATTAAATTGTGGCTTTATTAAAGACATGGAAGTGCATTAAAGTTATTGAATTGCAATAAAATGCTTTTTTGGTGTCCAGTTCCAGATATCAAGTCCCAACCCTAATTTGTTCCAGATATCAAGTCTGAATTCCAGATATCAAGTGTGAAACCTAATGGGTTCAAGGTATTAAGTCTGAATTCCAGATATCAAGTTCCAGACATCAAGTCACAACCCTACTTTGCCCCAGAGATCAAAAATAACAAAAATCAAGCCTCAATTCCAAAAATCAAGTCTCAATTCCAAAAATCGAGTCTCAATTCCAAAAATCAAGTCTCAATTCCAAATATCAAGTCTCGGTTAGGAGTTTGAGACTTGATTTTTGGAATTGAGACTTGATTTTTGGAATTGAGACTCGATTTTTGGAATTGAGACTCGATTTTTGGAATTAACCCTAATCCTAGTGTAATAGCACTGGAATTTGATAGAGGAGCCCAGTCTGTACGACCCTGTGGTGAAAGTTTCCTCCAATGTCTTTCAGGGAGCGAGATATAAGGGTTTTTCCTGATGAAGTTGTCTGTTTTCCAAAGAAAAGAGTGTGGTGAAGTGTCTTATGGTCTGGTGGCACATGTCAGCACATCAGAATTGAGTTTGGAGCAAGTCCCAAAAAAGTAGTCTGGAACCCAGAAACCGAGTCGGGTGGGCTGTGGCTTAGGGCCAGGGTTGGTGCCCCAGCCTATCAGAATTGAGTTTTGAGCAAGTTCCAAAAAAGTAGTCTGAAGTCCAAAAATCCAGTCTGGAGGGTGTGGCTTCATTAAAGATATGGAAGTGCATTAAATTGTGGCTTTATTAAAGACATGGAAGTGCATTAAAGTTATTGAATTGCAATAAAATGCTTTTTTGGTGTCCAGTTCCAGATATCAAGTCCCAACCCTAATTTGTTCCAGATATCAAGTCTGAATTCCAGATATCAAGTGTGAAACCTAATGGGTTCAAGGTATTAAGTCTGAATTCCAGATATCAAGTTCCAGACATCAAGTCACAACCCTACTTTGCCCCAGAGATCAAAAATAACAAAAATCAAGCCTCAATTCCAAAAATCGAGTCTCAATTCCAAAAATCGAGTCTCAATTCCAAAAATCAAGTCTCAATTCCAAATATCAAGTCTCGGTTAGGAGTTTGAGACTTGATTTTTGGAATTGAGACTTGATTTTTGGAATTGAGACTCGATTTTTGGAATTGAGACTCGATTTTTGGAATTAACCCTAATTCTAGTGTAATAGCACTGGAATTTGATAGAGGAGCCCAGTCTGTACGACCCTGTGGTGAAAGTTTCCTCCAATGTCTTTCAGGGAGCGAGATATAAGGGTTTTTCCTGATGAAGTTGTCTGTTTTCCAAAGAAAAGAGTGTGGTGAAGTGTCTTATGGTCTGGTGGCACATGTCAGCACATCAGAATTGAGGTTGGAGCAAGTTCCAAAAAAGTAGTCTGGAACCCAGAAACCGAGTTGGGTGGGCTGTGGCTTAGGGCCAGGGTTGGTGCCCCAGCCTATCAGAATTGAGTTTTGAGCAAGTTCCAAAAAAGTAGTCTGAAGTCCAAAAATCCAGTCAGGATGGTGTGGCTTCATTAAAGATATTGAAGTGCATTAAATTGTGGCTTTATTAAAGACATGGAAGTGCATTAAAGTTATTGAATTGCAATAAAATGCTTTTTTGGTGTCCAGTTCCAGATATCAAGTCCCAACCCTAATTTGTTCCAGATATCAAGTCTGAATTCCAGATATCAAGTGTGAAACCTAATGGGTTCAAGGTATTAAGTCTGAATTCCAGATATCAAGTTCCAGACATCAAGTCACAACCCTACTTTGCCCCAGAGATCAAAAATAACAAAAATCAAGCCTCAATTCCAAAAATCAAGTCTCAATTCCAAAAATCGAGTCTCAATTCCAAAAATCAAGTCTCAATTCCAAAAATCGAGTCTCAATTCCAAAAATCAAGTCTCAATTCCAAATATCAAGTCTCGGTTAGGAGTTTGAGACTTGATTTTTGGAATTGAGACTTGATTTTTGGAATTGAGACTCGATTTTTGGAATTGAGACTCGATTTTTGGAATTAACCCTAATCCTAGTGTAATAGCACTGGAATTTGATAGAGGAGCCCAGTCTGTACGACCCTGTGGTGAAAGTTTCCTCCAATGTCTTTCAGGGAGCGAGATATAAGGGTTTTTCCTGATGAAGTTGTCTGTTTTCCAAAGAAAAGAGTGTGGTGAAGTGTCTTATGGTCTGGTGGCACATGTCAGCACATCAGAATTGAGTTTGGAGCAAGTCCCAAAAAAGTAGTCTGGAAACCAGAAACCGAGTCGGGTGGGCTGTGGCTTAGGGCCAGGGTTGGTTACCCAGCCTATCAGAATTGAGTTTTGAGCAAGTTCCAAAAAAGTAGTCTGAAGTCCAAAAATCCAGTCTGGAGGGTGTGGCTTCATTAAAGATATGGAAGTGCATTAAATTGTGGCTTTATTAAAGACATGGAAGTGCATTAAAGTTATTGAATTGCAATAAAATGCTTTTTTGGTGTCCAGTTCCAGATATCAAGTCCCAACCCTAATTTGTTCCAGATATCAAGTCTGAATTCCAGATATCAAGTGTGAAACCTAATGGGTTCAAGGTATTAAGTCTGAATTCCAGGTATCAAGTTCCAGACATCAAGTCACAACCCTACTGTGCCCCAGAGATCAAAAATAACAAAAATCAAGCCTCAATTCCAAAAATCGAGTCTCAATTCCAAAAATCGAGTCTCAATTCCAAAAATCAAGTCTCAATTCCAAATATCAAGTCTCGGTTAGGAGTTTGAGACTTGATTTTTGGAATTGAGACTTGATTTTTGGAATTGAGACTCGATTTTTGGAATTGAGACTCGATTTTTGGAATTAACCCTAATCCTAGTGTAATAGCACTGGAATTTGATAGAGGAGCCCAGTCTGTACGACCCTGTGGTGAAAGTTTCCTCCAATGTCTTTCAGGGAGCGAGATATAACGGTTTTTCCTGATGAAGTTGTCTGTTTTCCAAAGAAAAGATTGTGGTGAAGTGTCTTATGGTCTGGTGGCACATGTCAGCACATCAGAATTGAGTTTGGAGCAAGTCCCAAAAAAGTAGTCTGGAACCCAGAAACCGAGTCGGGTGGGCTGTGGCTTAGGGCCAGGGTTGGTGCCCCAGCCTATCAGAATTGAGTTTTGAGCAAGTTCCAAAAAAGTAGTCTGAAGTCCAAAAATCCAGTCTGGAGGGTGTGGCTTCATTAAAGATATGGAAGTGCATTAAATTGTGGCTTTATTAAAGACATGGAAGTGCATTAAAGTTATTGAATTGCAATAAAATGCTTTCTTGGTGTCCAGTTCCAGATATCAAGTCCCAACCCTAATTTGTTCCACATATCAAGTCTGAATTCCAGATATCAAGTGTGAAACCTAATGGGTTCAAGGTAGTAAGTCTGAATTCCAGATATCAAGTTCCAGACAACAAGTCACAACCCTACTTTGCCCCAGAGATCAAAAATAACAAAAATCAAGCCTCAATTCCAAAAATCGAGTCTCAATTCCAAAAATCGAGTCTCAATTCCAAAAATCAAGTCTCAATTCCAAATATCAAGTCTCGGTTAGGAGTTTGAGACTTGATTTTTGGAATTGAGACTTGATTTTTGGAATTGAGACTCGATTTTTGGAATTGAGACTCGATTTTTGGAATTAACCCTAATCCTAGTGTAATAGCACTGGAATTTGATAGAGGAGCCCAGTCTGTACGACCCTGTGGTGTAAGTTTCCTCCAATGTCTTTCAGGGAGTGAGATATAAGGGTTTTTCCTGATGAAGTTGTCTGTTTTCCAAAGAAAAGAGTGTGGTGAAGTGTCTTATGGTCTGGTGGCACATGCCCGCACATCAGAATTGAGGTTGGAGCAAGTCCCAAAAAAGTAGTCTGGAACCCAGAAACCGAGTCGGGTGGGGTGTGCCTTAGGGCCAGGGTTGGTGCCCCAGCCTATCAGAGTTGAGTTTGGAGCAAGTTCCAAAAAACTAGTCCCAATTCCAAAAATCGAGTCTGGGGGGTGTGGCTTTATTAAAGATATGGAAGTGCATTAAATTGTGGCTTTATCAAAGATATGGAAGTGCATTAAAGTTATTGAATTGCAATTAAATGCTTTTCCAGATATCAAGTCCCAACCCTAATTTGTTCCAGATATCAAGTCTGAATTCCAGATATCAAGTGTGAAACATAATGGGTTCAAGGTATTAAGTCTGAATTCCAGATATCAAGTTCCAGACATCAAGTCACAACCCGAACTTGCCCCAGAGATAAAAAATATCAAAAATCAAGCCTCAATTCCAAAAATCGAGTCTCAATTCCAAAAATCAAGCCTCAATTCCAAAAATCGAGCCTGAATTCCAAAAATCCAGTTCGGGGCCTTGTCACAGTCAAAGAAAAGCTCTTAGAAGAAGCTCTCAGCTGCTACTGCCCATCCCCCACACACTTAGGTTAGGAGATTGGACTTGAGTTGTGGCCTCCATTGCTTAGACATTACCTGTTGGAATTTAGATTTTGTCCAATCACGGCAAGCCTTTTCGGGCTAGGGTCTCGCGCCCCTTTCGGGCGATAGCCCGAAGCGAGACGTAACTGCGGGTACTCGTCTGACGTCCGTACGACCTTCCTGTCCGGAACGGCGGCCCAAAACGCACTCGGCCAAAGGCCTCGTAAAAATAGTTGGAAATATTCACAAAAAAATCAGGAAAAGGTGCTATTGACCCGGAATCGAGTCTACCCCCCCTAAATCGAGGGCGCTGAGCGCGCCTGACTCAGAACCGAGTCTCTAGCACCTTCCTGTCCCGAGATACGCCCAAAGGTGAAAGGTCAGAAAAAAAGTGTAAAAATATTCGTGAAAAATTACCCGAATCTCCCCGCGGCTTCAAAACCTTAGCAAGCCCTAACTCGGGGTCCCCGATCGTGGCCGAGGCGTCCGCGAAACCTAGGCCCAAAAAAATTGACCGTTTTTGGAGGGAAAATGAAATTCCAACCGGCAATGTCTAAGCAATGAGTTAGGTTAGGACTCGTTCCGGAAATCAAGTCTATTTGCCTAAAGCCGTAATTGTAACTCCTTCACTTCAGAGCGAGCCCTTTTGCAGGCTGAAAGTTGTATGTGTACAAAAAAAGGATGTGTGAGGCTCAGGGTAACCATATTTAATGGATTTTTGAAAAAAAAAAAAAATAGGCCTCGTGGCCAGCCCCTATGTCAAAGGCCTAATACCCTTACTCGACACCGTGGGCCTAAAATCTTCCAAAAATTTTTATTTTTTTTCCCCCACTCCCAGGGCTTATATGGGATGCTGAAACACAATAGCCCATCAGAAATTACTTTTCTGACTTTCAAGTGGGTGAAATGGCTCTGGAAATCACTCGGTTAGGACTTTGGACTCGATTTCCTGAACGAGTCCAAACCCGACGCCATTGCTTAGACTTGCCGGTTGGAATTTCATTTTCCCTCCAAAAACGGTCGATTTTTTTGGGCCTAGGTTCAGCGGACGCCTCGGCCACGATCGCGGACCCAGAGTTAGGGTGTGTGACGATTTTGAAGCCGCACGGACATTCGGGTAATTTTTCACGAATATTTTTACACTTTTTTTCTGACCTTTCACCTTCGGGTGTATCTCGGGACAGGAAGGTGCTAGGGACTCGGTTCCAAGTCAGGCGCGCTCAACGCCCGCGATTTAGGGGGGGTAGCCTCAATTGCGAGTCAATAGCACCTTTTCCTGATTTTTTGTGAATATTTCCAACAATTTTTATGAGGCCTTTTTCCGAGTGCGTTTCGGGCCGCCGTTCGGGACAGGAAAGTCGTACGGACGTCAGACGAGTATCCCCCTTTTCGTCTCGCTTAGGGCTATCTACCGATACAGCATTTGTTACAATTCGACCCCGTTTTAGGTGCGAGACGGTCGGACTTGATTTTTGGAACTCGGACTAGTTTTTTGGAACTCGGTCCCGGTTTCCCAAAAAACACTTTGGGGGAGTGGCCTGGGGTCCGGGGGCACGTGCCGGCATATCGGAATTAAGTTTCGAGCGATTTCCAGAAAAGTAGGCTCGGATCCATAAATCGAGTCTGGGGGGCGTGGCCCAGGGTCCAGGGGTGTGTCCCAGCCTATCAGAATTAAGTTTGGGGCAAGTTCCCAAAAACTAGTCCCAATTCCAAAAATCGAGTCTGGGGGGCGTGGCCCATGTTCCAGGGGTGTGTCCCAGCCTATCAGAATCAAGTTTGGGGCAAGTTCCAAAAAACTAGTCCCAATTCCAAAAATCGAGTCTGGGGGGCGTGGCCTAGGGTCTAGGGGTGTGTCCCAGCCTATCAGAATTAAGTTTGGGGCAAGTTCCAAAAAACTAGTCCCAATTCCAAAAATCAAGTCTGGGGGGGCGTGGCCTAGCATCCAGGGGGGTGTCCCAGCCTATTGGAGCAAGTTCCAAAAAAGTAGTCCGGAATCCATAAACCTAGTTTTTACAACGGCCACCCTGTGACAGGGTAGTATATTGCAACAATAATTAGTGGTAATTAGGCTTAAGGGGTTTTATTGCGGTATAAAATCATAAGAAGATCGAAAATTTATTTCAAAGGTGTCAAAAAATCTGTAATAACCTTCTACACAATCCCAAAAAGCGACCTATGCTGCAGGATTATCATTTAATAGCTTTCTGAAATTTCGGACTTGATTTGTGGAATCGAATTCCGCCTTAAGAGTCTATTCTCCTTCATTTTCCTAATTAGGGTTAGGGTTAGGGTTAGGGTTAGGCAAATAGACTTGATTTGTGGAACCGGCCCCATTGCGGGGACTGTGGAGTTGGAATTTTTTCGTCGCGACCGGTCACGACAGACTGCGACCATTCATCGGTAATGGCAAGTTGGAATCCAAAAACACAGTTTGTGGAATTGGGATAGCTTAGCTTAGTCGGCTAGGCCGAGGGCATATTGGACTCTAGGTGGCGCTCTAACACTAGAGACTTGTTTTCTGGACTCCAGACTTGTTTTTTGGAACTTGCCCCAAACTCGATTCTGATTGGCTGCGGACCCCCCCGGGACCCTAGGCCACGCCCCCCAGACTTGATTTTTGGAATTGGGACTAGTTTTTTGGAACTTGCCCCAAACCTGATTCTGATTGGCTGGGACACGCCCCCCGACCCTAGGCCACGCCCCCCGGACTCGATTTTTGGAATTGGGACTAGTTTTTTGGAACTTGCCCCAAACTGGATTCTGATTGGCTGGGACACGCCCCCCGACCCTAGGCCACGCCCCCCGGACTCGATTTTTGGAATTGGGACTGGTTTTTTGGAACTTGCCCCAAACTCGATTCTGATTGGCTGGGACACGCCCCCCGACCCTAGGCCACGCCCCCCGGACTCGATTTTTGGAATTGGGACTAGATTTTTGGAACTTGCCCCAAACTCGATTCTGATTGGCTGGGACACGCCCCCCGACCCTAGGCCACGCCCCCCGGACTCGATTTTTGGAATTGGGACTGGTTTTTTGGAACTCGCCCCAAACTCGATTCTGATAGGCTGGGACACGCCCCCGGACCCTAGGCCACGCCCCCCCGACCCGACATCCGGATCCGAGACCGCTTTTTTGAAATATCGCTCGAAACTCGATTCCGATACGACGGGACGTGCCCCCGGACCACGGGCGACTCCCCCGAAGCGTTTTTTTGGGAAACCGGGAACGAGTTCCAAAAAACTAGTCCGAGTTCCAAAAATCAAGTCCGACCGTCTCGCCCCTAAAACGGGGTCGAACCGTAACAAACGCGGTATCGGTAGATAGCCCCGAGCGAGACGAATCGGGGGATACTCGTCCGACCTCCGTACGACCTTCCTGTCCGGAACGGCGGCCCGAAACGTCCTAGGCCGAAGGCCCGTAAAAACAGTTGGAAAAGAGGATGCGTGGGGGCTCAGGGTAACCGTATTTAACGGATTTTTGAAAAAAAAAAATCGGCCTCGTCGCCAGACCCTACGTCCAAGGCCTAATACCCTTACTCGACACCGTGGGCCTAAAATCATCCAAAATGATTTGGGATGAAATGAAACCCTTTTATTTTTTTTTTCCCCCACTCCCAGGGCTTATATGGGATGCTGAAACACAATATCCCATCAGAAATGACTTTTCTGACTTTCAAGTGGGTGAAACGGCCAAGTCCCACTTGCCAAAAAACTTCCCAGGGGAAGGTGTTAGGAGCACGTTTCAGCCCATTTGGAGGCGTTTGGCACATATTTTGGAGACATGATTTTTTAAAAAATGTTTTTGTGAAAGGTTAGGCCTCGTTCCGGGTATAGGATACAGTAAATAGGCCTAATTCAAGGAAACGAAGTCTATTTCCCTAACCCGCTAACCCTCACTCCTTCACTTCAGAGCGAGCCCTTTTGCAGGCTGAAAGTTGTATGTCTACAAAAAAGGATGCGTGGGGCTCAGGGCAACCGTATTTAATGGATTTTTGAAAAAAAAATAATAAGAAGAATAAGAATAATAATAACTAGACAATTCCCCTGTGGGAAATCGCGAGAGTGATGCAGCGCGCTTAGCCAGGCCCTGTGAGGAGACCCCAGAAAATCACACCAAGATTCCCTGTGGAACTGAAGTCGAGAGGCAGAGTATTATCGCTTGTGCTTTGCCTCCATCTGCTGGCGAGATCTCACGTATCTCCAAAGAAGCCCATATAAATGAATGGGGAAAAAGGGGTCGTGCAACGTAATAGCGCACCGAGTCCGATCGAGCCGCACGGGTCGATGTCAGAAATTATTTTTCAAGTGGGGGAAACGGCTCTGGAAATCACTCGGTTAGGACTTTGGACTCGATTTCCGGAACGAGTCCTAACCCGACCCCATCGCTTAGACTTGCAGGTTGGAATTTCGATTTCGTCCGATCGCGGCCCGCCTTTTCGGCCTAGGGCCTCGCGCCCCCGTCGGTAGATAGCCCCGAGCGAGACGAAACGGGGGATGCTCGTCCGACGTCCGTACGACCTTCCCGTCCGGAACGGCGGCCCGAAACGCACTAGGCCGAAGGCCTCGTAAAAATAGTCGGAAATATTCACAAAAAAATCAGGAAGAGGTGCCGTCGACCCGGAATCGAGTCTACCCCCCCTAAATCGAGGGCGCCGAGCGCGCCTGACTCGGAACCGAGTCTCTAGCGCCTTCCCGTCCCGAGATACGCCTGAAGGTGAAAGGTCGGAAAAAAAGTGTAAAAATATTCGTGAAAAATTACCCGAACGTCCCGGCGGCTTCAAAATCGTCGCGCGCCCTAAATCGGGGTCCCCGATCGTGGCCGACACGTCCGCGAAGCCGTAGGACCTTTAGTTTCAGAGTTATTCGAAAACAAACCCTAACCCATTCGTTTCAAAATTCAATTCAAAATCATTCCAAAAAAGGCCCATAACTCGGTCCACGAAAGACACCCGAGAAAACTTTTACCGTAGGGCCGCACAGACCCGGCTCTCTACCGATACCCAAAGGCGCAAAACCCAGGCCCAAAAAAATCGACCGTTTTTGGAGGGAAAATGAAATTCCAACCGGCAATGTCTAAGCAATGAGTTAGGTTAGGATTCGTTCCGGAAATGAAGTCTATTTCCCTAACCCGCTAACACTGATTCCTTCACTTCAGAGTGAGCCCTTTTGCAGGCTGACAGTTGTATGTGTACAAAGAGGATGCGTGGGGCTCAGGGTAACCGTATTTAATGGATTTTTGAAAAAAAAAATCGGCCTCGTCGCCAGACCCTACGTCCAAGGCCTAATACCCTTACTCGACACCGTGGGCCTAAAATCATCCAAAATTTTTTATTTTTTTTCCCCCCACTCCCAGGGCTTATATGGGATGCTGAAACACAATAGCCCATCAGAAATGACTTTTCTGACTTTCAAGTGGGTGAAATGGCTCTGGAAATCACTCGGTTAGGACTTTGGACTTGATTTCCGGAACAAGTCCTAACCCGACCCCATCGCTTAGACTTGCCGGTTGGAATTTTGATTTCGTCCGATCACGGACCGCCTTTTCGGGCTAGGGCCTCGCGCCCCCATCGGTAGATAGCCCCGAGCGAGACGGAACGGGGGATACTCGTCCGACGTCCGTACGACCTTCCCGTCCGGAACGGCGGCCCGAAACGCACTAGGCCGAAGGCCTCGTAAAAATAGTCAGAAATATTCACAAAAAAATCAGGAAGAGGTGCCATCGACCCGGAATCTGGTCTACCCCCCCTAAATCGAGGGCGCCGAGCGCGCCTGACTCGGAACCGAGTGTCTAGCACCTTCCTGTCCCGAGATACGCCCAAAGCTCACAGGTCAGAAAAAAAGTGTAAAAATATTCGTGAAAAATTACCCGAATGTCCCCGCGGTTTCAGATTCGTCCCACCCCCTAACTCGGGGTCCCCGATCGTGGCCGAGGTGTCCGCGAAGCCGTAGGACCTTTAGTTTCAGAGTTATTCAAAAACAAACACTAACCCGTTCATTTCAATGGAAGGCCGGTAGTGAAAACCTCCCAAGTCCCACTTGCCAAAGAACTTCCCAGGGGAAGGTGTTAGGAGCATGTTTCAGCCCATTTGGAGTCTACCTATTTTGGATACATGATTTTTAAAAAATGTATTTGAAAGGTTAGGCCTCGTTCCCGGAATAGGATACTGTCAATAGGCCTAATTCCGGAAATGAAGTCTATTTCCCTAACCCGCTAACCCTGACTCCTTCACTTCAGAGCAAGCCCTTTTGCAGGCTGAAAGTTGTATGTGTACAAAGAGGATGCGTGGGGCTCAGGGTAACCATATTTAACGGATTTTTGAAAAAAAAAAAAATCGGCCTCGTCGCCAGACCCTACGTCCAAGGCCTAATACCCTTACTCGACACCGTGGGCCTAAAATCATCCAAAATTTTTTCTTTTTTTTCCCCCCACTCCCAGGGCTTATATGGGATGGTGAAACACAATAGCCCATCAGAAATGACTTTTCTGACTTTCAAGTGGGGGAAATGACTCTGGAAATCACTCGGTTAGGACTTTGGACTTGATTTCCGGAACGAGTCCTAACCCGACCCCATCGCTTAGACTTGCCGGTTGGAATTTTGATTTCGTCCAATCACGGCCCGCCTTTTCGGGCTAGGTCCTCGTGCCCCTATCGGTAGATAGCCCTAAGCGAGACGATACGGGGGATACTCGTCTGACGTCCGTACGACCTTCCTGTCCGGAACGGCGGCCCGAAACGCACTCGGCCAAAGGCCTCGTAAAAATTGTTGGAAATATTCACAAAAAAATCAGGAAAAGGTGGTATTGACCCGGAATCGAGTCTACCCCCCCCTAAATCGAGGGCACTGAGCGCGCCTGACTTTGAACCGAGTCTCTAGCACCTTCCTGTCCTGAGATACACCCAAAGGTCACAGGTCAGAAAAAAAGTGTAAAAATATTCGTGAAAAATAACCCGAATGTCCCCGCTGCTTCAAAATCGTCACACACCCTAACTCGGGGTCCCCGATCGTGGCTGAGGTGTCCGCGAAGCCGTAGGTCCTTTAGTTTCAGAGTTATTCAAAAACAAACACTAACCCATTCATTTCAATGGAAGGCCAGTCGTGAAAACTTCCCAAGTCCCACTTGCCAAAGAACTTCCCGGGGGAAGATGTTAGGAGCACGTTTCAGCCCATTTGGAGTCTACCTATTTTGGATACATGATTTTTTTTTAAAATGTTTTTGAACGGTTAGGCCTCGTTCCGGGTATAGGATACTGTCAATAGGCCTAATTCTGGTATTGAAGTCCAATGTCCTATCCTGGTCCAAACTCAATTTTGACGTGCTGGGACACGCCTTAGGACCCTAAGCCACGCCGCCAAGGTGTTTTTTTGGAAAATCCAGTCTGGGTCTTGTCAAAGAAATGCTCTTAGAAGAAGCTCTCTGCTGCTATTGCCCCTCCCCACCCACACAGAAGCTCTCTGCTGCTGATGCCCTTCCCCCACACTACTTTTCACAACAACAACAGAGATGTAAGTCAAACACAGGGTCTGTCAAGTGTATGTGAGCATCAGGGTTTCCCACACTTGAAAGGGAAGGACTCGGACACAGCATTCCACTCGTCTTGTATTTTATTGGTTTTCAGTGGAACTGACGTTATAGTATAATTGTGGTAGTAGTGGGTTTTCCCAGAACAAAACATAGAACCAGAATCAGAAGTAGAAGCTAGAAGGTTAAAAACCTTTAAACATACAAACATAAAATAAATGTATGAATAAATGCCTGTTTTTCTACAACAAAGCATGTATGAATAAATGCTTGTTGTTCTATAACAAAACCCAAGTTAATTAGGCAACAATATATAAATATTTATGTATAAGGTAAATTAAGTATATTTTAACAATTTGTAATCATTCAGGTAATATGTTGCTGAACAAATATAACTGAACAGAAAACCAGTTGTAAAGTAAGAACCATTTTAACCATTAGCCCTTTCACAGGCAGTTTGTTCACTTTAACTGAAGATATTCTACTACACACCACTGAGAAAGAAAGTTTAAACCAATCACAGGTAAGGAACAAACATTTGTCATGCCCACGGATTACCGCGAGCGCAGCGTTTGCATATAAAAAAGTTCAGTGGGTTTACCGGTAGCCTTTTTTGTCCTTTTTTCCCTGATGTGCTGTAAAGTTTGCGTTAGTAGTAAATTCTCTTTGCAACTGCAACATGATTTTTTAAAAAATGTTTTTGAAAGGTTAGGCCTCGTTCCGGGTATAGGATACTGTCAATAGGCCTAATTCCGGAAATGAAGTCTATTTCCCTAACCCGCTAACCCTGACTCCTTCACTTCAGAGCCAGCCCTTTTGCAGGCTGAAAGGTGTATGTGTACAAAGAGGATGCGTGGGGCTCAGGGTAACCATATTTAATGGATTTTTGAAAAAAAAAAATCGGCCTCGTCGCCAGACCCTACGTCCAAGGCCTAATACCCTTACTCGACACCGTGGGCCTAAAATCATCCAATTTTTATTTTTATTTTTTCCCCACTCCCAGGGCTTATATGGGATGGTGAAACACAATAGCCCATCAGAAATGACTTTTCTGACTTTCAAGTGGGGGAAATGACTCTGGAAATCACTCGGTTAGGACTTTGGACTTGATTTCCGGAACGAGTCCTAACCCGACCCCATTGCTTAGACTTGCCGGTTGGAATTTTGATTTCGTCCAATCACGGCCCGCCTTTTCGGGCTAGGGCCTCGCGCCCCTATCGGTAGATAGCCCTAAGCGAGACGAAACGGGGGATACTCGTCTGACGTCCGTACGACCTTCCTGTCCGGAACGGCGGCCCGAAACGCACTCGGCAAAAGGCCTCGTAAAAATTGTTGGAAATATTCACAAAAAAATCAGGAAAAGGTGCTATTGACCCAGAATCAAGTCTACCCCCCCTAAATCGAGGGCGCCGAGCGCGCCTGACTCGGAACCGAGTCTCTAGCACCTTCCTGTCCTGAGATACACCCAAAGGTCACAGGTCAGAAAAAAAGTGTAAAAATATTCGTGAAAAATTACCCGAATGTCCCCGCGGCTTCAAAATCGTCGCACACACTAAGTCGTGGTCCCCGATCGTGGCCGACGCATCCGCGAAGCCGTAGGACCTTTAGTTTCAGAGTTATTCAAAAACAAACCCTAACCCATTCATTTCAATGGAAGGCCGGTAGTGAAAATTTGCCCAAGTCCCACTTGCCAAAAAACTTCCCAGGCGAAGGTGTTAGGAGCAGGTTTCAGCCCATTTGGAGTCTACCTATTTTGGAGACATGATTTTTAAAAAAATGTTTTTGTGAAAGGTTAGGCCTCGTTCCGGGTATAGGATACTGTCAATAGGCCTAATTCCGGAAATCAAGTCTATTTCCCTAACCCGCTAACCCTACCTATTTTGGAGACATGATTTTTTTCCCAGAGAGGGGCCATTTGGCCTTTTTACCTAGAAAACCCACAAGAGGGCCAATTGGCCTCAAGTCCCCCCTCTGGACACTCATTTTGTTATGGAAATGTGGCTGATAGTGGCACACGGCTGGAGCCACTTGAACTTGTCGCAAGGGTTTGCTCCATCCAGGATCATTTCCAATGCCTGTTGAATCTCTGCATCTTCGTTCCTTGGAGAGGAGCTTCTTTCACCACAAAATTCTTGAGGGAACTGAAGCGATAGTCCATGTGCACTGAGGTATTTATCCATCAAACAATTGTCTGGTTGCAGTCACATGAGTCGTTATGACTCGTCTTGACTTGAGTTGAAAGCTTTAATGTCCTTAAAAAAGGCAATTTGTCTTACAGCACAGCAGAGTGACAAAAAACACATACAATAAAAAAACCCATCACAACACAATAAATAGCAAAACGTGTAAATAAATACAGACCACTGGTCAGAGGCATCAATCAATGCTAGAAATGTTAAAAGGAATCATTTGTACATTAACACAAGTATGAGTGTAGTATGTATCTCCCATATCTTGTTCAATTGATTAATTGCCATGGGGATAAATGTTATGGTCACATGGGACAGTCACATGTTCACATTTTAGAATAGAATGTGTTTTTATTCCTCATTCTCACAGAAGCAGCCAACATGACTTCACCACTGAAGTGTGAAGTGTGTGAAGGGTGACCCCCTCCCCCCACACACTGCCACTAACAGCCTCATTACCATAACAAAAGGAGTGCATAAGGGAAAAGCGGTCGGGCCAAACGGCCCCTATGTGGGTCTTCTAGGTAGACAGAAAAATGCTGGGACTTGTAGTGTTAAATGTTTTTGAAAGGTTAGGCCTCGTTCCAGGTATAGGATACTGTCAATAGGCCTAATTCCGGAAATGAAGTCTATTTTCCTAACCCGCTAACCCTAACTCCTTCACTTCAGAGCGAGCCCTATTGCAGGCTGAAAGTTGTATGTGTACAAAAAAGGATGCATGGTGCTCAGGGTAACCATATTTAACGTATTTTTGAAAAAAAAAAATTGGCCTCGTTGCCAGACCCTACGGATGGGTCAAAGGCCTAATACCTTTACTCGACACCGTGGGCCTAAACTCATCCAAAAAAATATTTTTTTTCCCCCCACTCCCAGGGCTTATATGGGATGCTGAAACACAATAGCCCATCAGAAATGACTTTTCTGGCTTTCAAGTGGGTGAAATGGCTCTGGAAATCACTCGGTTAGGACTTTGGACTCGATTTCCGGAACGAGTCCTAACCCGACCCATTGCTTAGACAAAACCACATTGTGTTAACAACCCCAACGTGAACTCTACCTTGACGTGGTGTTGGGGCTTACGAGCCTAGGCTCAAACTAAAAGAGTTCAATATCAAATTTAAATGTCTCCAAAACAGGCACCGATACACTCCAAATGGCCTGAAACATGCTCCTAACAACTTTCCCCAGGAGGATTTAGGGCTGTGGGAGAACAAGCCCAAAGTGTCCCCATGACCTTCTGTTCCATGCTGTTCTATTAAAAGTGTGTTTTGAAATGTTTGATGTTATTGTATTTCTTTAAAGGTTTTTTGGCTTACTAAAGATATGGAAGTGCATTAAAGTTATTGAATTGCAATAAAATGTTTTCTTGGTGTCCAGGGTCCAGACATCATGTCACAACCCTACTTTGCTCCAGATATCAAGTCTGAATTCCAGATATCAAGTGTGAACCCTAGTGGGTTCAAGATATTAAGTCTGAATTCCAGATATCAAGTTCCAGACATCAAGTGACAACCCTAATTTGCCCCAGAGATCAAAAATATCAAAAATCAAGCCTCAATTCCAAAAATCAAGTCTCAATTCCAAAAATCGAGTCTCAATTCCAAAAATCAAGTCTCAATTCCAAAAATCAAGTCTCGGTTAGGAGTTTGAGACTTGACTTTTGGAATTGAGACTCGATTTTTGGAATTGAGACTCGATTTTTGGAATTGAGACTCGAATTTTGGAATTAACCCTAATCCTAGTGTAATAGCACTGGAATTTGATAGAGGAGCCCAGTCTGTACGACCCTGTGGTGAAAGTTTCCTCCAATGTCTTTCAGGGAGCGAGATATAAGGGTTTTTCCTGATGAAGTTGTCTGTTTTAAAAAGAAAAGAGTGTGGTGAAGTGTCTTATGGTCTGGTGGCACATGTCAGCACATCAGAATTGAGTTTGGAGCAAGTCCCAAAAAAGTAGTCTGGAACCCAGAAACCGAGTCGGGTGGGGTGTGCCTTAGGGCCAGGGTTGGTGCCCCAGCCTATCAGAGTTGAGTTTGGAGCAAGTTCCAAAAAACTAGTCACAATTCCAAAAATCCAGTCTGGAGGGTGTGGCTTTATTAAAGATATGGAAGTGCATTAAACTGTGGCTTTTTTAAAGATATGGAAGTGCATTAAAGTTATTGAATTGCAATAAAATGCTTTTTTGGTGTCCAGTTCCAGATATCAAGTCCCAACCCTAATTTGTTCCAGACATCAAGTCTGAATTCCAGATATCAAGTGTGAAACCTAATGGGTTCAAGGTATTAAGTCTGAATTCCAGATATCAAGTTCCAGACATCAAGTCCCAACCCTAATTTGCCCCAGAGATCAAAAATAACAAAAATCAAGCCTCAATTCCAAAAATCAAGTTTCAATTCCAAAAATCAAGTCTCAATTCCAAAAATCAAGTCTCAATTCCAAAAATCAAGTCTCAATTCCAAAAATCGAGTCTCAATTCCAAAAATCAAGTCTCGGTTAGGATTATGGTTAGGAGTTTGAGACTTGATTTTTGGAATTGAGACTCGATTTTTGGAATTGAGACTTGATATTTGGAATTGAGACTTGATTTTTGGAATTGAGACTCGATTTTTGGAATTGAGACTTGATTTTTGGAATTAACCCTAATCCTAGTGTAATAGCACTGGAATTTGATAGAGGAGCCCAGTCTGCACGACCCTGTGGTGAAAGTTTCCTCCAATGTCTTTCAGGGAGCGAGATATAAGGCTTTTTCCTGATGAAGTTGTCTGTTTTCCAAAGAAAAGAGTGTGGTGAAGTGTCTTATGGTCTGGTGGCACATGTCAGCACATCAGAATTGAGGTTGGAGCAAGTTCCAAAAAAGTAGTCTGGAACCCAGAAACCGAGTTGGGTGGGCTGTGGCTTAGGGCCAGGGTTGGTGCCCCAGCCTATCAGAATTGAGTTTTGAGCAAGTTCCAAAAAAGTAGTCTGAAGTCCAAAAATCCAGTCAGGAGGGTGTGGCTTCATTAAAGATATGGAAGTGCATTAAATTGTGGCTTTATTAAAGACATGGAAGTGCATTAAAGTTATTGAATTGCAATAAAATGCTTTTTTGGTGTCCAGTTCCAGATATCAAGTCCCAACCCTAATTTGTTCCAGATATCAAGTCTGAATTCCAGATATCAAGTGTGAAACCTAATGGGTTCAAGGTATTAAGTCTGAATTCCAGATATCAAGTTCCAGACATCAAGTCACAACCCTACTTTGCCCCAGAGATCAAAAATAACAAAAATCAAGCCTCAATTCCAAAAATCAAGTCTCAATTCCAAAAATCGAGTCTCAATTCCAAAAATCAAGTCTCAATTCCAAATATCAAGTCTCGGTTAGGAGTTTGAGACTTGATTTTTGGAATTGAGACTTGATTTTTGGAATTGAGACTCGATTTTTGGAATTGAGACTCGATTTTTGGAATTAACCCTAATCCTAGTGTAATAGCACTGGAATTTGATAGAGGAGCCCAGTCTGTACGACCCTGTGGTGAAAGTTTCCTCCAATGTCTTTCAGGGAGCGAGATATAAGGGTTTTTCCTGATGAAGTTGTCTGTTTTCCAAAGAAAAGAGTGTGGTGAAGTGTCTTATGGTCTGGTGGCACATGTCAGCACATCAGAATTGAGTTTGGAGCAAGTCCCAAAAAAGTAGTCTGGAACCCAGAAACCGAGTCGGGTGGGCTGTGGCTTAGGGCCAGGGTTGGTGCCCCAGCCTATCAGAATTGAGTTTTGAGCAAGTTCCAAAAAAGTAGTCTGAAGTCCAAAAATCCAGTCTGGAGGGTGTGGCTTCATTAAAGATATGGAAGTGCATTAAATTGTGGCTTTATTAAAGACATGGAAGTGCATTAAAGTTATTGAATTGCAATAAAATGCTTTTTTGGTGTCCAGTTCCAGATATCAAGTCCCAACCCTAATTTGTTCCAGATATCAAGTCTGAATTCCAGATATCAAGTGTGAAACCTAATGGGTTCAAGGTATTAAGTCTGAATTCCAGATATCAAGTTCCAGACATCAAGTCACAACCCTACTTTGCCCCAGAGATCAAAAATAACAAAAATCAAGCCTCAATTCCAAAAATCGAGTCTCAATTCCAAAAATCGAGTCTCAATTCCAAAAATCAAGTCTCAATTCCAAATATCAAGTCTCGGTTAGGAGTTTGAGACTTGATTTTTGGAATTGAGACTTGATTTTTGGAATTGAGACTCGATTTTTGGAATTGAGACTCGATTTTTGGAATTAACCCTAATCCTAGTGTAATAGCACTGGAATTTGATAGAGGAGCCCAGTCTGTACGACCCTGTGGTGAAAGTTTCCTCCAATGTCTTTCAGGGAGCGAGATATAAGGGTTTTTCCTGATGAAGTTGTCTGTTTTCCAAAGAAAAGAGTGTGGTGAAGTGTCTTATGGTCTGGTGGCACATGTCAGCACATCAGAATTGAGTTTGGAGCAAGTCCCAAAAAAGTAGTCTGGAACCCAGAAACCGAGTCGGGTGGGCTGTGGCTTAGGGCCAGGGTTGGTGCCCCAGCCTATCAGAATTGAGTTTTGAGCAAGTTCCAAAAAAGTAGTCTGAAGTCCAAAAATCCAGTCTGGAGGGTGTGGCTTCATTAAAGATATGGAAGTGCATTAAATTGTGGCTTTATTAAAGACATGGAAGTGCATTAAAGTTATTGAATTGCAATAAAATGCTTTTTTGGTGTCCAGTTCCAGATATCAAGTCCCAACCCTAATTTGTTCCAGATATCAAGTCTGAATTCCAGATATCAAGTGTGAAACCTAATGGGTTCAAGGTATTAAGTCTGAATTCCAGATATCAAGTTCCAGACATCAAGTCACAACCCTACTTTGCCCCAGAGATCAAAAATAACAAAAATCAAGCCTCAATTCCAAAAATCAAGTCTCAATTCCAAAAATCGAGTCTCAATTCCAAAAATCAAGTCTCAATTCCAAAAATCGAGTCTCAATTCCAAAAATCAAGTCTCAATTCCAAATATCAAGTCTCGGTTAGGAGTTTGAGACTTGATTTTTGGAATTGAGACTTGATTTTTGGAATTGAGACTCGATTTTTGGAATTGAGACTCGATTTTTGGAATTAACCCTAATCCTAGTGTAATAGCACTGGAATTTGATAGAGGAGCCCAGTCTGTACGACCCTGTGGTGAAAGTTTCCTCCAATGTCTTTCAGGGAGCGAGATATAAGGGTTTTTCCTGATGAAGTTGTCTGTTTTCCAAAGAAAAGAGTGTGGTGAAGTGTCTTATGGTCTGGTGGCACATGTCAGCACATCAGAATTGAGTTTGGAGCAAGTCCCAAAAAAGTAGTCTGGAAACCAGAAACCGAGTTGGGTGGGCTGTGGCTTAGGGCCAGGGTTGGTTACCCAGCCTATCAGAATTGAGTTTTGAGCAAGTTCCAAAAAAGTAGTCTGAAGTCCAAAAATCCAGTCTGGAGGGTGTGGCTTCATTAAAGATATGGAAGTGCATTAAATTGTGGCTTTATTAAAGACATGGAAGTGCATTAAAGTTATTGAATTGCAATAAAATGCTTTTTTGGTGTCCAGTTCCAGATATCAAGTCCCAACCCTAATTTGTTCCAGATATCAAGTCTGAATTCCAGATATCAAGTGTGAAACCTAATGGGTTCAAGGTATTAAGTCTGAATTCCAGATATCAAGTTCCAGACATCAAGTCACAACCCTACTTTGCCCCAGAGATCAAAAATAACAAAAATCAAGCCTCAATTCCAAAAATCGAGTCTCAATTCCAAAAATCGAGTCTCAATTCCAAAAATCAAGTCTCAATTCCAAATATCAAGTCTCGGTTAGGAGTTTGAGACTTGATTTTTGGAATTGAGACTTGATTTTTGGAATTGAGACTCGATTTTTGGAATTGAGACTTGATTTTTGGAATTAACCCTAATCCTAGTGTAATAGCACTGGAATTTGATAGAGGAGCCCAGTCTGTACGACCCTGTGGTGAAAGTTTCCTCCAATGTCTTTCAGGGAGCGAGATATAAGGGTTTTTCCTGATGAAGTTGTCTGTTTTCCAAAGAAAAGAGTGTGGTGAAGTGTCTTATGGTCTGGTGGCACATGTCAGCACATCAGAATTGAGTTTGGAGCAAGTCCCAAAAAAGTAGTCTGGAACCCAGAAACCGAGTCGGGTGGGCTGTGGCTTAGGGCCAGGGTTGGTGCCCCAGCCTATCAGAATTGAGTTTTGAGCAAGTTCCAAAAAAGTAGTCTGAAGTCCAAAAATCCAGTCTGGAGGGTGTGGCTTCATTAAAGATATGGAAGTGCATTAAATTGTGGCTTTATTAAAGACATGGAAGTGCATTAAAGTTATTGAATTGCAATAAAATGCTTTTTTGGTGTCCAGTTCCAGATATCAAGTCCCAACCCTAATTTGTTCCACATATCAAGTCTGAATTCCAGATATCAAGTGTGAAACCTAATGGGTTCAAGGTATTAAGTCTGAATTCCAGATATCAAGTTCCAGACATCAAGTCACAACCCTACTTTGCCCCAGAGATCAAAAATAACAAAAATCAAGCCTCAATTCCAAAAATCGAGTCTCAATTCCAAAAATCGAGTCTCAATTCCAAAAATCAAGTCTCAATTCCAAATATCAAGTCTCGGTTAGGAGTTTGAGACTTGATTTTTGGAATTGAGACTTGATTTTTGGAATTGAGACTCGATTTTTGGAATTGAGACTCGATTTTTGGAATTAACCCTAATCCTAGTGTAATAGCACTGGAATTTGATAGAGGAGCCCAGTCTGTACGACCCTGTGGTGTAAGTTTCCTCCAATGTCTTTCAGGGAGTGAGATATAAGGGTTTTTCCTGATGAAGTTGTCTGTTTTCCAAAGAAAAGAGTGTGGTGAAGTGTCTTATGGTCTGGTGGCACATGCCCGCACATCAGAATTGAGTTTGGAGCAAGTCCCAAAAAAGTAGTCTGGAACCCAGAAACCGAGTCGGGTGGGGTGTGCCTTAGGGCCAGGGTTGGTGCCCCAGCCTATCAGAGTTGAGTTTGGAGCAAGTTCCAAAAAACTAGTCCCAATTCCAAAAATCGAGTCTGGGGGGTGTGGCTTTATTAAAGATATGGAAGTGCATTAAATTGTGGCTTTATCAAAGATATGGAAGTGCATTAAAGTTATTGAATTGCAATTAAATGCTTTTTTGGTGTCCAGTTCCAGATATCAAGTCCCAACCCTAATTTGTTCCAGATATCAAGTCTGAATTCCAGATATCAAGTGTGAAACATAATGGGTTCAAGGTATTAAGTCTGAATTCCAGATATCAAGTTCCAGACATCAAGTCACAACCCGAACTTGCCCCAGAGATAAAAAATATCAAAAATCAAGCCTCAATTCCAAAAATCGAGTCTCAATTCCAAAAATCAAGCCTCAATTCCAAAAATCGAGCCTGAATTCCAAAAATCCAGTTCGGGGCCTTGTCACAGTCAAAGAAAAGCTCTTAGAAGAAGCTCTCAGCTGCTACTGCCCATCCCCCACACACTTAGGTTAGGAGATTGGACTTGAGTTGTGGCCTCCATTGCTTAGACATTACCTGTTGGAATTTAGATTTTGTCCAATCACGGCAAGCCTTTTCGGGCTAGGGTCTCGCGCCCCAGGGTAAATATGGTTACCCTGAGCCTCACACATCCTTTTTTTGTACACATACAACTTTCAGCCTGCAAAAGGGCTCGCTCTGAAGTGAAGGAGTTACAATTACGGCTTTAGGCAAATAGACTTGATTTCCGGAACGAGTCCTAACCTAACTCATTGCTTAGACATTGCCGGTTGGAATTTCATTTTCCCTCCAAAAACGGTCAATTTTTTTGGGCCTAGGTTTCGCGGACGCCTCGGCCACGATCGGGGACCCCGAGTTAGGGCTTGCTAAGGTTTTGAAGCCGCGGGGAGATTCGGGTAATTTTTCATGAATATTTTTACACTTTTTTTCTGACCTTTCACCTTCGGGTGTATCTCGGGACAGGAAGGTGCTAGGGACTCGGTTCCAAGTCAGGCGCGCTCAACGCCCGCGATTTAGGGGGGGTAGCCTCAATTGCGAGTCAATAGCACCTTTTCCTGATTTTTTGTGAATATTTCCAACAATTTTTATGAGGCCTTTTTCCGAGTGCGTTTCGGGCCGCCGTTCGGGACAGGAAGGTCGTACGGACGTCAGACAAGTATCCCCCTTTTCGTCTCGCTTAGGGCTATCTACCGATACAGCATTTGTTACAATTCGACCCCGTTTTAGGTGCGAGACGGTCGGACTTGATTTTTGGAACTCGGACTAGTTTTTTGGAACTCGGTCCCGGTTTCCCAAAAAACACTTTGGGGGAGTGGCCTGGGGTCCGGGGGCACGTGCCGGCATATCGGAATTAAGTTTCGAGCGATTTCCAGAAAAGTAGGCTCGGATCCATAAATCGAGACTGGGGGGCGTGGCCTAGGGTCCAGGGGTGTGTCCCAGCCTATCAGAATTAAGTTTGGGGCAAGTTCCCAAAAACTAGTCCCAATTCCAAAAATCGAGTCTGGGGGGCGTGGCCCATGTTCCAGGGGTGTGTCCCAGCCTATCAGAATCAAGTTTGGGGCAAGTTCCAAAAAACTAGTCCCAATTCCAAAAATCGAGTCTGGGGGGCGTGGCCTAGGGTCTAGGGATGTGTCCCAGCCTATCAGAATTAAGTTTGGGGCAAGTTCCAAAAAACTAGTCCCAATTCCAAAAATCAAGTCTGGGGGGGCGTGGCCTAGCGTCCAGGGGGGTGTCCCAGCCTATTGGAGCAAGTTCCAAAAAAGTAGTCCGGAATCCATAAACCTAGTTTTTACAACGGCCACCCTGTGACAGGGTAGTATATTGCAACAATAATTAGTGGTAATTAGGCTTGAGGGGTTTTATTGCGGTATAAAATCATAAGAAGATCGAAAATTTATTTCAAAGGTGTCAAAAAATCTGTAATAACCTTCTACACAATCCCAAAAAGCGACCTATGCCGCAGGATTATCATTTAATAGCTTTCTGAAATTTCGGACTTGATTTGTGGAATCGAATTCCGCCTTAAGAGTCTATTCTCCTTCATTTTCCTAATTAGGGTTAGGGTTAGGGTTAGGGTTAGGGTTAGGGTTAGGGTTAGGGTTAGGGTTAGGGTTAGGGTTAGGGTTAGGGTTAGGGTTAGGGTTAGGGTTAGGGTTAGGGTTAGGGTTAGGGTTAGGGTTAGGGTTAGGGTTAGGGTTAGGGTTAGGGTTAGGGTTAGGGTTAGGGTTAGGCAAATAGACTTGATTTGTGGAACCGGCCCCATTGCGGGGACTGTGGAGTTGGAATTTTTTCGTCGCGACCGGTCACGACAGACTGCGACCATTCATCGGTAATGGCAAGTTGGAATCCAAGAACACAGTTTGTGGAATTGGGATAGCTTAGCTTAGTCGGCTAGGCCGAGGGCATATTGGACTCTAGGTGGCGCTCTAACACTAGAGACTTGTTTTCTGGACTCCAGACTAGTTTTTTGGAACTTGCCCCAAACTCGATTCTGATTGGCTGCGGACCCCCCCGGGACCCTAGGCCACGCCCCCAAGACTTGATTTTTGGAATTGGGACTAGTTTTTTGGAACTTGCCCCAAACCTGATTCTGATTGGCTGGGACACGCCCCCCGACCCTAGGCCACGCCCCCCGGACTCGATTTTTGGAATTGGGACTAGTTTTTTGGAACTTGCCCCAAACTGGATTCTGATTGGCTGGGACACGCCCCCCGACCCTAGGCCACGCCCCCCGGACTCGATTTTTGGAATTGGGACTGGTTTTTTGGAACTTGCCAAAAACTCAATTCTGATTGGCTGGGACACGCCCCCCGACCCTAGGCCACGCCCCCCGGACTCGATTTTTGGAATTGGGACTAGATTTTTGGAACTTGCCCCAAACTAGATTCTGATTGGCTGGGACACGCCCCCCGACCCTAGGCCACGCCCCCCGGACTCGATTTTTGGAATTGGGACTGGTTTTTTGGAACTCGCCCCAAACTCGATTCTGATAGGCTGGGACACGCCCCCGGACCCTAGGCCACGCCCCCCAGACCCGACATCCGGATCCGAGACCGCTTTTTTGAAATATCGCTCGAAACTCGATTCCGATACGACGGGACGTGCCCCCGGACCCCGGGCGACTCCCCCGAATCGTTTTTTTGGGAAACCGGGAACGAGTTCCAAAAAACTAGTCCGAGTTCCAAAAATCAAGTCCGACCGTCTCGCCCCTAAAACGGGGTCGAACCGTAACAAACGCGGTATCGGTAGATAGCCCCGAGCGAGACGAATCGGGGGATACTCGTCCTACCTCCGTACGATCTTCCTGTCCGGAACGGCGGCCCGAAACGTCCTAGGCCAAAGGCCCGTAAAAACAGTTGGAAAAGAGGATGCGTGGGGGCTCAGGGTAACCGTATTTAACGGATTTTTGAAAAAAAAAATCGGCCTCGTCGCCAGACCCTACGTTCAAGGCCTAATACCCTTACTCGACACCGTGGGCCTAAAATCATCCAAAATGATTTTGGATGAAATGAAACCCTTTTATTTTTTTTTTCCCCCACTCCCAGGGCTTATATGGGATGCTGAAACACAATATCCCATCAGAAATGACTTTTCTGACTTTCAAGTGGGTGAAACGGCCAAGTCCCACTTGCCAAAAAAAATCCCAGGGGAAGGTGTTAGGAGCACGTTTCAGCCCATTTGGAGGCGTTTGGCACATATTTTGGAGACATGATTTTTTTAAAAATGTTTTTGTGAAAGGTTAGGCCTCGTTCCGGGTATAGGATACAGTAAATAGGCCTAATTCAAGGAAACGAAGTCTATTTCCCTAACCCGCTAACCCTCACTCCTTCACTTCAGAGCGAGCCCTTTTGCAGGCTGAAAGTTGTATGTCTACAAAAAAGGATGCGTGGGGCTCAGGGCAACCGTATTTAATGGATTTTTGAAAAAAAAATAATAAGAAGAATAAGAATAATAATAACTAGACAATTCCCCTGTGGGAAATCGCGAGAGTGATGCAGCGCGCTTAGCCAGGCCCTGTGAGGAGACCCCAGAAAATCACACCAAGATTCCCTGTGGAACTGAAGTCGAGAGGCAGAGTATTATCGCTTGTGTTTTGCCTCCATCTGCTGGCGAGATCTCACGTATCTCCAAAGAAGCCCATATAAATGAATGGGGAAAAAGGGGTCGTGCAACGTAATAGCGCACCGAGTCCGATCGAGCCGCACGGGTCGATGTCAGAAATTATTTTTCAAGTGGGGGAAACGGCTCTGGAAATCACTCGGTTAGGACTTTGGACTCGATTTCCGGAACGAGTCCTAACCCGACCCCATCGCTTAGACTTGCAGGTTGGAATTTCGATTTCGTCCGATCGCGGCCCGCCTTTTCGGCCTAGGGCCTCGCGCCCCCGTCGGTAGATAGCCCCGAGCGAGACGAAACGGGGGATGCTCGTCCGACGTCCGTACGACCTTCCCGTCCGGAACGGCGGCCCGAAACGCACTAGGCCGAAGGCCTCGTAAAAATAGTCGGAAATATTCACAAAAAAATCAGGAAGAGGTGCCGTCGACCCGGAATCGAGTCTACCCCCCCTAAATCGAGGGCGCCGAGCGCGCCTGACTCGGAACCGAGTCTCTAGCGCCTTCCCGTCCCGAGATACGCCCGAAGGTGAAAGGTCGGAAAAAAAGTGTAAAAATATTCGTGAAAAATTACCCGAACGTCCCGGCGGCTTCAAAATCGTCGCGCGCCCTAAATCGGGGTCCCCGATCGTGGCCGACACGTCCGCGAAGCCGTAGGACCTTTAGTTTCAGAGTTATTCGAAAACAAACCCTAACCCATTCGTTTCAAAATTCAATTCAAAATCATTCCAAAAAAGGCCCATAACTCGGTCCACGAAAGACACCCGAGAAAACTTTTACCGTAGGGCCGCACAGACCCGGCTCTCTACCGATACCCAAAGGCGCAAAACCCAGGCCCAAAAAAATCGACCGTTTTTGGAGGGAAAATGAAATTCCAACCGGCAATGTCTAAGCAATGAGTTAGGTTAGGATTCGTTCCGGAAATGAAGTCTATTTCCCTAACCCGCTAACACTGATTCCTTCACTTCAGAGTGAGCCCTTTTGCAGGCTGACAGTTGTATGTGTACAAAGAGGATGCGTGGGGCTCAGGGTAACCGTATTTAACGGATTTTTGAAAAAAAAAATCGGCCTCGTCGCCAGACCCTACGTCCAAGGCCTAATACCCTTACTCGACACCGTGGGCCTAAAATCATCCAAAATTTTTTATTTTTTTTCCCCCCACTCCCAGGGCTTATATGGGATGCTGAAACACAATAGCCCATCAGAAATGACTTTTCTGACTTTCAAGTGGGTGAAATGGCTCTGGAAATCACTCGGTTAGGACTTTGGACTCGATTTCCGGAACGAGTCCTAACCCGACCCCATCGCTTAGACTTGCCGGTTGGAATTTTGATTTCGTCCGATCACGGACCGCCTTTTCGGGCTAGGGCCTCGCGCCCCCATCGGTAGATAGCCCCGAGCGAGACGGAACGGGGGATACTCGTCCGACGTCCGTACGACCTTCCCGTCCGGAACGGCGGCCCGAAACGCACTAGGCCGAAGGCCTCGTAAAAATAGTCAGAAATATTCACAAAAAAATCAGGAAGAGGTGCCATCGACCCGGAATCTGGTCTACCCCCCCTAAATCGAGGGCGCCGAGCGCGCCTGACTCGGAACCGAGTGTCTAGCACCTTCCTGTCCCGAGATACGCCCAAAGCTCACAGGTCAGAAAAAAAGTGTAAAGATATTCGTGAAAAATTACCCGAATGTCCCCGCGGTTTCAGATTCGTCCCACCCCCTAACTCGGGGTCCCCGATCGTGGCCGAGGTGTCCGCGAAGCCGTAGGACCTTTAGTTTCAGAGTTATTCAAAAACAAACACTAACCCGTTCATTTCAATGGAAGGCCGGTAGTGAAAACCTCCCAAGTCCCACTTGCCAAAGAACTTCCCAGGGGAAGGTGTTAGGAGCATGTTTCAGCCCATTTGGAGTCTACCTATTTTGGATACATGATTTTTAAAAAATGTATTTGAAAGGTTAGGCCTCGTTCCGGGAATAGGATACTGTCAATAGGCCTAATTCCGGAAATGAAGTCTATTTCCCTAACCCGCTAACCCTGACTCCTTCACTTCAGAGCAAGCCCTTTTGCAGGCTGAAAGTTGTATGTGTACAAAGAGGATGCGTGGGGCTCAGGGTAACCATATTTAACGGATTTTTGAAAAAAAAAAAAATCGGCCTCGTCGCCAGACCCTACGTCCAAGGCCTAATACCCTTACTCGACACCGTGGGCCTAAAATCATCCAAAATTTTTTATTTTTTTTCCCCCCACTCCCAGGGCTTATATGGGATGGTGAAACACAATAGCCCATCAGAAATGACTTTTCTGACTTTCAAGTGGGGGAAATGACTCTGGAAATCACTCGGTTAGGACTTTGGGCTTGATTTCCGGAACGAGTCCTAACCCGACCCCATCGCTTAGACTTGCCGGTTGGAATTTTGATTTCGTCCGATCACGGCCCGCCTTTTCGGGCTAGGGCCTCGCGCCCCTATCGGTAGATAGCCCTAAGCGAGACGATACGGGGGATACTCGTCTGACGTCCGTATGACCTTCCTGTCCGGAACGGCGGCCCGAAACGCACTCGGCCAAAGGCCTCGTAAAAATAGTTGGAAATAT
This sequence comes from Neoarius graeffei, assembly GCF_027579695.1. Classification (NCBI taxonomy): domain Eukaryota; kingdom Metazoa; phylum Chordata; class Actinopteri; order Siluriformes; family Ariidae; genus Neoarius; species Neoarius graeffei. Next base: position 83,159,431 of record NC_083580.1, read on the forward strand.
TCACAAAAAAATCAGGAAAAGGTGGTATTGACCCGGAATCGAGTCTACCCCCCCTAAATTGAGGGCACTGAGCGCGCCTGACTTTGAACCGAGTCTCTAGCACCTTCCTGTCCTGAGATACACCCAAAGGTCACAGGTCAGAAAAAAAGTGTAAAAATATTCGTGAAAAATAACCCGAATGTCCCCGCTGCTTCAAAATCGTCACACACCCTAACTCGGGGTCCCCGATCGTGGCTGAGGTGTCCGCGAAGCCGTAGGTCCTTTAGTTTCAGAGTTATTCAAAAACAAACACTAACCCATTCATTTCAATGGAAGGCCAGTCGTGAAAACTTCCCAAGTCCCACTTGCCAAAGAACTTCCCGGGGGAAGATGTTAGGAGCACGTTTCAGCCCATTTGGAGTCTACCTATTTTGGATACATGATTTTTTTTTAAAATGTTTTTGAACGGTTAGGCCTCGTTCCGGGTATAGGATACTGTCAATAGGCCTAATTCCGGTATTGAAGTCCAATGTCCTATCCTGGTCCAAACTCAATTTTGACGTGCTGGGACACGCCTTAGGACCCTAAGCCACGCCGCCAAGGTGTTTTTTTGGAAAATCCAGTCTGGGTCTTGTCAAAGAAATGCTCTTAGAAGAAGCTCTCTGCTGCTATTGCCCCTCCCCACCCACACAGAAGCTCTCTGCTGCTGATGCCCTTCCCCCACACTACTTTTCACAACAACAACAGAGATGTAAGTCAAACACAGGGTCTGTCAAGTGTATGTGAGCATCAGGGTTTCCCACACTTGAAAGGGAAGGACTCGGACACAGCATTCCACTCGTCTTGTATTTTATTGGTTTTCAGTGGAACTGACGTTATAGTATAATTGTGGTAGTAGTGGGTTTTCCCAGAACAAAACATAGAACCAGAATCAGAAGTAGAAGCTAGAAGGTTAAAAACCTTTAAACATACAAACATAAAATAAATGTATGAATAAATGCCTGTTTTTCTACAACAAAGCATGTATGAATAAATGCTTGTTTTTCTATAACAAAAAGCAAGTTAATTAGGCAACAATATATAAATATTTATGTATAAGGTAAATTAAGTATATTTTAACAATTTGTAATCATTCAGGTAATATGTTGCTGAACAAATATAACTGAACAGAAAACCAGTTGTAAAGTAAGAACCATTTTAACCATTAGCCCTTTCACAGGCAGTTTGTTCACTTTAACTGAAGATATTTTACTACACACCACTGAGAAAGAAAGTTTAAACCAATCACAGGTAAGGAACAAACATTTCTCATGCCCACGGATTACCGCGAGCGCAGCGTTTGCATATAAAAAAGTTCAGTGGGTTTACCGGTAGCCTTTTTTGTCCTTTGTTCCCTGATGTGCTGTAAAGTTTGTGTTAGTAGCGAATTCTCTTTGCAACTGCAACATGATTTTTTAAAAAATGTTTTTGAAAGGTTAGGCCTCATTCCGGGTATAGGATACTGTCAATAGGCCTAATTCCGGAAATGAAGTCTATTTCCCTAACCCGCTAACCCTGACTCCTTCACTTCAGAGCAAGCCCTTTTGCAGGCTGAAAGTTGTATGTGTACAAAGAGGATGCGTGGGGCTCAGGGTAACCATATTTAAGGGATTTTTGAAAAAAAAAATCGGCCTCGTAGCCAGACCCTACGTCCAAGGCCTAATACCCTTATTCGACACCGTGGGCCTAAAATCATCCAAATTTTTTTTTTTCCCCACTCCCAGGGCTTATATGGGATGCTGAAACACAATAGAACATCAGAAATGACTTTTCTGACTTTCAAGTGGGTGAAATGACTCTGGAAATCACTCGGTTAGGACTTTGGACTTGATTTCCGGAACGAGTCCTAACCCGACCCCATTGCTTATACTTGCCGGTTGGAATTTTGATTTCGTCCAATCACGGCCCGCCTTTTCGGGCTAGGGCCTCGCGCCCCTATCGGTAGATAGCCCTAAGCGAGACGAAACGGGGGATACTCGTCTGACGACCGTACGACCTTCCTGTCCGGAACGGCGGCCCGAAACGCACTCGGCAAAAGGCCTCGTAAAAATTGTTGGAAATATTCACAAAAAAATCAGGAAAAGGTGCTATTGACCCAGAATCAAGTCTACCCCCCCTAAATCGAGGGCGCCGAGCGCGCCTGACTCGGAACCGAGTCTCTAGCACCTTCCTGTCCTGAGATACACCCAAAGGTCACAGGTCAGAAAAAAAGTGTAAAAATATTCGTGAAAAATTACCCGAATGTCCCCGCGGCTTCAAAATCGTCGCACACACTAAGTCGTGGTCCCCGATCGTGGCCGACGCATCCGCGAAGCCGTAGGACCTTTAGTTTCAGAGTTATTCAAAAACAAACCCTAACCCATTCATTTCAATGGAAGGCCGGTAGTGAAAATTTGCCCAAGTCCCACTTGCCAAAAAACTTCCCAGGGGAAGGTGTTAGGAGCAGGTTTCAGCCCATTTGGAGTCTACCTATTTTGGAGACATGATTTTTAAAAAAATGTTTTTGTGAAAGGTTAGGCCTCGTTCCGGGTATAGGATACTGTCAATAGGCCTAATTCCGGAAATCAAGTCTATTTCCCTAACCCGCTAACCTTACCTATTTTGGAGACATGATTTTTTTCCCAGAGAGGGGCCATTTGGCCTTTTTACCTAGAAAACCCACAAGAGGGCCAATTGGCCTCAAGTCCCCCCTCTGGACACTCATTTTGTTATGGAAATGTGGCTGATAGTGGCACACGGCTGGAGCCACTTGAACTTGTCGCAAGGGTTTGCTCCATCCAGGATCATTTCCAATGCCTGTTGAATCTCTGCATCTTCGTTCCTTGGAGAGGAGCTTCTTTCACCACAAAATTCTTGAGGGAACTGAAGCGATAGTCCATGTGCACTGAGGTATTTATCCATCAAACAATTGTCTGGTTGCAGTCACATGAGTCGTTATGACTCGTCTTGACTTGAGTTGAAAGCTTTAATGTCCTTAAAAAAGGCAATTTGTCTTACAGCACAGCAGAGTGACAAAAAACACATACAATAAAAAAACCCATCACAACACAATAAATAGCAAAACGTGTAAATAAATACAGACCACTGGTCAGAGGCATCAATCAATGCTAGAAATGTTAAAAGGAATCATTTGTACATTAAAGTGTAGTTTTAAGTATGTATCTCCCATATCTTGTTCAATTGATTAATTGCCATGGGGATAAATGTTATGGTCACATGGGACAGTCACATGTTCACATTTTAGAATAGAATGTGTTTTTATTCCTCATTCTCACAGAAGCAGCCAACATGACTTCACCACTGAAGTGTGAAGTGTGTGAAGGGTGACCCCCTCCCCCCACACACTGCCACTAACAGCCTCATTACCATAACAAAAGGAGTGCATAAGGGAAAAGCGGTCGGGCCAAACGGCCCCTATGTGGGTCTTCTAGGTAGACAGAAAAATGCTGGGACTTGTAGTGTTAAATGTTTTTGAAAGGTTAGGCCTCGTTCCAGGTATAGGATACTGTCAATAGGCCTAATTCCGGAAATGAAGTCTATTTTCCTAACCCGCTAACCCTAACTCCTTCACTTCAGAGCGAGCCCTATTGCAGGCTGAAAGTTGTATGTGTACAAAAAAGGATGCATGGTGCTCAGGGTAACCATATTTAACGTATTTTTGAAAAAAAAAAATTAGCCTCGTTGCCAGACCCTACGGATGGGTCAAAGGCCTAATACCTTTACTCGACACCGTGGGCCTAAACTCATCCAAAAAAATATTTTTTTTCCCCCCACTCCCAGGGCTTATATGGGATGCTGAAACACAATAGCCCATCAGAAATGACTTTTCTGGCTTTCAAGTGGGTGAAATGGCTCTGGAAATCACTCGGTTAGGACTTTGGACTCGATTTCCGGAACGAGTCCTAACCCGACCCATTGCTTAGACAAAACCACATTGTGTTAACAACCCCAACGTGAACTCTACCTTGACGTGGTGTTGGGGCTTACGAGCCTAGGCTCAAACTAAAAGAGTTCAATATCAAATTTAAATGTCTCCAAAACAGGCACCGATACACTCCAAATGGCCTGAAACATGCTCCTAACAACTTTCCCCAGGAGGATTTAGGGCTGTGGGAGAACAAGCCCAAAGTGTCCCCATGACCTTCTGTTCCATGCTGTTCTATTAAAAGTGTGTTTTGAAATGTTTGATGTTATTGTATTTCTTTAAAGGTTTTTTGGCTTACTAAAGATATGGAAGTGCATTAAAGTTATTGAATTGCAATAAAATGTTTTCTTGGTGTCCAGGGTCCAGACATCATGTCACAACCCTACTTTGCTCCAGATATCAAGTCTGAATTCCAGATATCAAGTGTGAACCCTAGTGGGTTCAAGATATTAAGTCTGAATTCCAGATATCAAGTTCCAGACATCAAGTGACAACCCTAATTTGCCCCAGAGATCAAAAATATCAAAAATCAAGCCTCAATTCCAAAAATCAAGTCTCAATTCCAAAAATCGAGTCTCAATTCCAAAAATCAAGTCTCAATTCCAAAAATCAAGTCTCGGTTAGGAGTTTGAGACTTGACTTTTGGAATTGAGACTCGATTTTTGGAATTGAGACTCGATTTTTGGAATTGAGACTCGATTTTTGGAATTAACCCTAATCCTAGTGTAATAGCACTGGAATTTGATAGAGGAGCCCAGTCTGTACGACCCTGTGGTGAAAGTTTCCTCCAATGTCTTTCAGGGAGCGAGATATAAGGGTTTTTCCTGATGAAGTTGTCTGTTTTCCAAAGAAAAGAGTGTGGTGAAGTGTCTTATGGTCTGGTGGCACATGTCAGCACATCAGAATTGAGTTTGGAGCAAGTCCCAAAAAAGTAGTCTGGAACCCAGAAACCGAGTCGGGTGGGGTGTGCCTTAGGGCCAGGGTTGGTGCCCCAGCCTATCAGAGTTGAGTTTGGAGCAAGTTCCAAAAAACTAGTCACAATTCCAAAAATCCAGTCTGGAGGGTGTGGCTTTATTAAAGATATGGAAGTGCATTAAACTGTGGCTTTTTTAAAGATATGGAAGTGCATTAAAGTTATTGAATTGCAATAAAATGCTTTTTTGGTGTCCAGTTCCAGATATCAAGTCCCAACCCTAATTTGTTCCAGACATCAAGTCTGAATTCCAGATATCAAGTGTGAAACCTAATGGGTTCAAGGTATTAAGTCTGAATTCCAGATATCAAGTTCCAGACATCAAGTCCCAACCCTAATTTGCCCCAGAGATCAAAAATAACAAAAATCAAGCCTCAATTCCAAAAATCAAGTCTCAATTCCAAAAATCAAGTCTCAATTCCAAAAATCAAGTCTCAATTCCAAAAATCAAGTCTCAATTCCAAAAATCGAGTCTCAATTCCAAAAATCAAGTCTCGGTTAGGATTAGGGTTAGGAGTTTGAGACTTGATTTTTGGAATTGAGACTCGATTTTTGGAATTGAGACTTGATATTTGGAATTGAGACTTGATTTTTGGAATTGAGACTCGATTTTTGGAATTGAGACTTGATTTTTGGAATTAACCCTAATCCTAGTGTAATAGCACTGGAATTTGATAGAGGAGCCCAGTCTGCACGACCCTGTGGTGAAAGTTTCCTCCAATGTCTTTCAGGGAGCGAGATATAAGGGTTTTTCCTGATGAAGTTGTCTGTTTTCCAAAGAAAAGAGTGTGGTGAAGTGTCTTATGGTCTGGTGGCACATGTCAGCACATCAGAATTGAGGTTGGAGCAAGTTCCAAAAAAGTAGTCTGGAACCCAGAAACCGAGTTGGGTGGGCTGTGGCTTAGGGCCAGGGTTGGTGCCCCAGCCTATCAGAATTGAGTTTTGAGCAAGTTCCAAAAAAGTAGTCTGAAGTCCAAAAATCCAGTCAGGAGGGTGTGGCTTCATTAAAGATATGGAAGTGCATTAAATTGTGGCTTTATTAAAGACATGGAAGTGCATTAAAGTTATTGAATTGCAATAAAATGCTTTTTTGGTGTCCAGTTCCAGATATCAAGTCCCAACCCTAATTTGTTCCAGATATCAAGTCTGAATTCCAGATATCATGTGTGAAACCTAATGGGTTCAAGGTATTAAGTCTGAATTCCAGATATCAAGTTCCAGACATCAAGTCACAACCCTACTTTGCCCCAGAGATCAAAAATAACAAAAATCAAGCCTCAATTCCAAAAATCAAGTCTCAATTCCAAAAATCGAGTCTCAATTCCAAAAATCAAGTCTCAATTCCAAATATCAAGTCTCGGTTAGGAGTTTGAGACTTGATTTTTGGAATTGAGACTTGATTTTTGGAATTGAGACTCGATTTTTGGAATTGAGACTCGATTTTTGGAATTAACCCTAATCCTAGTGTAATAGCACTGGAATTTGATAGAGGAGCCCAGTCTGTACGACCCTGTGGTGAAAGTTTCCTCCAATGTCTTTCAGGGAGCGAGATATAAGGGTTTTTCCTGATGAAGTTGTCTGTTTTCCAAAGAAAAGAGTGTGGTGAAGTGTCTTATGGTCTGGTGGCACATGTCAGCACATCAGAATTGAGTTTGGAGCAAGTCCCAAAAAAGTAGTCTGGAACCCAGAAACCGAGTCGGGTGGGCTGTGGCTTAGGGCCAGGGTTGGTGCCCCAGCCTATCAGAATTGAGTTTTGAGCAAGTTCCAAAAAAGTAGTCTGAAGTCCAAAAATCCAGTCTGGAGGGTGTGGCTTCATTAAAGATATGGAAGTGCATTAAATTGTGGCTTTATTAAAGACATGGAAGTGCATTAAAGTTATTGAATTGCAATTAAATGCTTTTTTGGTGTCCAGTTCCAGATATCAAGTCCCAACCCTAATTTGTTCCAGATATCAAGTCTGAATTCCAGATATCAAGTGTGAAACCTAATGGGTTCAAGGTATTAAGTCTGAATTCCAGATATCAAGTTCCAGACATCAAGTCACAACCCTACTTTGCCCCAGAGATCAAAAATAACAAAAATCAAGCCTCAATTCCAAAAATCGAGTCTCAATTCCAAAAATCGAGTCTCAATTCCAAAAATCAAGTCTCAATTCCAAATATCAAGTCTCGGTTAGGAGTTTGAGACTTGATTTTTGGAATTGAGACTTGATTTTTGGAATTGAGACTCGATTTTTGGAATTGAGACTCGATTTTTGGAATTAACCCTAATCCTAGTGTAATAGTACTGGAATTTGATAGAGGAGCCCAGTCTGTACGACCCTGTGGTGAAAGTTTCCTCCAATGTCTTTCAGGGAGCGAGATATAAGGGTTTTTCCTGATGAAGTTGTCTGTTTTCCAAAGAAAAGAGTGTGGTGAAGTGTCTTATGGTCTGGTGGCACATGTCAGCACATCAGAATTGAGGTTGGAGCAAGTTCCAAAAAAGTAGTCTGGAACCCAGAAACCGAGTTGGGTGGGCTGTGGCTTAGGGCCAGGGTTGGTGCCCCAGCCTATCAGAATTGAGTTTTGAGCAAGTTCCAAAAAAGTAGTCTGAAGTCCAAAAATCCAGTCAGGATGGTGTGGCTTCATTAAAGATATTGAAGTGCATTAAATTGTGGCTTTATTAAAGACATGGAAGTGCATTAAAGTTATTGAATTGCAATAAAATGCTTTTTTGGTGTCCAGTTCCAGATATCAAGTCCCAACCCTAATTTGTTCCAGATATCAAGTCTGAATTCCAGATATCAAGTGTGAAACCTAATGGGTTGAAGGTATTAAGTCTGAATTCCAGATATCAAGTTCCAGACATCAAGTCACAACCCTACTTTGCCCCAGAGATCAAAAATAACAAAAATCAAGCCTCAATTCCAAAAATCAAGTCTCAATTCCAAAAATCGAGTCTCAATTCCAAAAATCAAGTCTCAATTCCAAAAATCGAGTCTCAATTCCAAAAATCAAGTCTCAATTCCAAATATCAAGTCTCGGTTAGGAGTTTGAGACTTGATTTTTGGAATTGAGACTTGATTTTTGGAATTGAGACTCGATTTTTGGAATTGAGACTCGATTTTTGGAATTAACCCTAATCCTAGTGTAGTAGCACTGGAATTTGATAGAGGAGCCCAGTCTGTACGACCCTGTGGTGAAAGTTTCCTCCAATGTCTTTCAGGGAGCGAGATATAAGGGTTTTTCCTGATGAAGTTGTCTGTTTTCCAAAGAAAAGAGTGTGGTGAAGTGTCTTATGGTCTGGTGGCACATGTCAGCACATCAGAATTGAGTTTGGAGCAAGTCCCAAAAAAGTAGTCTGGAAACCAGAAACCGAGTCGGGTGGGCTGTGGCTTAGGGCCAGGGTTGGTTACCCAGCCTATCAGAATTGAGTTTTGAGCAAGTTCCAAAAAAGTAGTCTGAAGTCCAAAAATCCAGTCTGGAGGGTGTGGCTTCATTAAAGATATGGAAGTGCATTAAATTGTGGCTTTATTAAAGACATGGAAGTGCATTAAAGTTATTGAATTGCAATAAAATGCTTTTTTGGTGTCCAGTTCCAGATATCAAGTCCCAACCCTAATTTGTTCCAGATATCAAGTCTGAATTCCAGATATCAAGTGTGAAACCTAATGGGTTCAAGGTATTAAGTCTGAATTCCAGATATCAAGTTCCAGACATCAAGTCACAACCCTACTTTGCCCCAGAGATCAAAAATAACAAAAATCAAGCCTCAATTCCAAAAATCGAGTCTCAATTCCAAAAATCGAGTCTCAATTCCAAAAATCAAGTCTCAATTCCAAATATCAAGTCTCGGTTAGGAGTTTGAGACTTGATTTTTGGAATTGAGACTTGATTTTTGGAATTGAGACTCGATTTTTGGAATTGAGACTTGATTTTTGGAATTAACCCTAATCCTAGTGTAATAGCACTGGAATTTGATAGAGGAGCCCAGTCTGTACGACCCTGTGGTGAAAGTTTCCTCCAATGTCTTTCAGGGAGCGAGATATAACGGTTTTTCCTGATGAAGTTGTCTGTTTTCCAAAGAAAAGATTGTGGTGAAGTGTCTTATGGTCTGGTGGCACATGTCAGCACATCAGAATTGAGTTTGGAGCAAGTCCCAAAAAAGTAGTCTGGAACCCAGAAACCGAGTCGGGTGGGCTGTGGCTTAGGGCCAGGGTTGGTGCCCCAGCCTGTCAGAATTGAGTTTTGAGCAAGTTCCAAAAAAGTAGTCTGAAGTCCAAAAATCCAGTCTGGAGGGTGTGGCTTCATTAAAGATATGGAAGTGCATTAAATTGTGGCTTTATTAAAGACATGGAAGTGCATTAAAGTTATTGAATTGCAATAAAATGCTTTCTTGGTGTCCAGTTCCAGATATCAAGTCCCAACCCTAATTTGTTCCACATATCAAGTCTGAATTCCAGATATCAAGTGTGAAACCTAATGGGTTCAAGGTAGTAAGTCTGAATTCCAGATATCAAGTTCCAGACAACAAGTCACAACCCTACTTTGCCCCAGAGATCAAAAATAACAAAAATCAAGCCTCAATTCCAAAAATCGAGTCTCAATTCCAAAAATCGAGTCTCAATTCCAAAAATCAAGTCTCAATTCCAAATATCAAGTCTCGGTTAGGAGTTTGAGACTTGATTTTTGGAATTGAGACTTGATTTTTGGAATTGAGACTCGATTTTTGGAATTGAGACTCGATTTTTGGAATTAACCCTAATCCTAGTGTAATAGCACTGGAATTTGATAGAGGAGCCCAGTCTGTACGACCCTGTGGTGTAAGTTTCCTCCAATGTCTTTCAGGGAGTGAGATATAAGGGTTTTTCCTGATGAAGTTGTCTGTTTTCCAAAGAAAAGAGTGTGGTGAAGTGTCTTATGGTCTGGTGGCACATGCCCGCACATCAGAATTGAGTTTGGAGCAAGTCCCAAAAAAGTAGTCTGGAACCCAGAAACCGAGTCGGGTGGGGTGTGCCTTAGGGCCAGGGTTGGTGCCCCAGCCTATCAGAGTTGAGTTTGGAGCAAGTTCCAAAAAACTAGTCCCAATTCCAAAAATCGAGTCTGGGGGGTGTGGCTTTATTAAAGATATGGAAGTGCATTAAATTGTGGCTTTATCAAAGATATGGAAGTGCATTAAAGTTATTGAATTGCAATTAAATGCTTTTTTGGTGTCCAGTTCCAGATATCAAGTCCCAACCCTAATTTGTTCCAGATATCAAGTCTGAATTCCAGATATCAAGTGTGAAACATAATGGGTTCAAGGTATTAAGTCTGAATTCCAGATATCAAGTTCCAGACATCAAGTCACAACCCGAACTTGCCCCAGAGATAAAAAATATCAAAAATCAAGCCTCAATTCCAAAAATCGAGTCTCAATTCCAAAAATCAAGCCTCAATTCCAAAAATCGAGCCTGAATTCCAAAAATCCAGTTCGGGGCCTTGTCACAGTCAAAGAAAAGCTCTTAGAAGAAGCTCTCAGCTGCTACTGCCCATCCCCCACACACTTAGGTTAGGAGATTGGACTTGAGTTGTGGCCTCCATTGCTTAGACATTACCTGTTGGAATTTAGATTTTGTCCAATCACGGCAAGCCTTTTCGGGCTAGGGTCTCGCGCCCCTTTCGGGCGATAGCCCGAAGCGAGACGTAACTGCGGGTACTCGTCTGACGTCCGTACGACCTTCCTGTCCGGAACGGCGGCCCAAAACGCACTCGGCCAAAGGCCTCGTAAAAATAGTTGGAAATATTCACAAAAAAATCAGGAAAAGGTGCTATTGACCCGGAATCGAGTCTACCCCCCCTAAATCGAGGGCGCTGAGCGCGCCTGACTCAGAACCGAGTCTCTAGCACCTTCCTGTCCCGAGATACGCCCAAAGGTGAAAGGTCAGAAAAAAAGTGTAAAAATATTCGTGAAAAATTACCCGAATCTCCCCGCGGCTTCAAAACCTTAGCAAGCCCTAACTCGGGGTCCCCGATCGTGGCCGAGGCGTCCGCGAAACCTAGGCCCAAAAAAATTGACCGTTTTTGGAGGGAAAATGAAATTCCAACCGGCAATGTCTAAGCAATGAGTTAGGTTAGGACTCGTTCCGGAAATCAAGTCTATTTGCCTAAAGCCGTAATTGTAACTCCTTCACTTCAGAGCGAGCCCTTTTGCAGGCTGAAAGTTGTATGTGTACAAAAAAAGGATGTGTGAGGCTCAGGTTAACCATATTTAATGGATTTTTGAAAAAAAAAAAAAATAGGCCTCGTGGCCAGCCCCTATGTCAAAGGCCTAATACCCTTACTCGACACCGTGGGCCTAAAATCTTCCAAAAATTTTTATTTTTTTTCCCCCACTCCCAGGGCTTATATGGGATGCTGAAACACAATAGCCCATCAGAAATTACTTTTCTGACTTTCAAGTGGGTGAAATGGCTCTGGAAATCACTCGGTTAGGACTTTGGACTCGATTTCCTGAACGAGTCCAAACCCGACGCCATTGCTTAGACTTGCCGGTTGGAATTTCATTTTCCCTCCAAAAACGGTCGATTTTTTTGGGCCTAGGTTCAGCGGACGCATCGGCCACGATCGCGGACCCAGAGTTAGGGCGTGTGACGATTTTGAAGCCGCACGGACATTCGGGTAATTTTTCACGAATATTTTTACACTTTTTTTCTGACCTTTCACCTTCGGGTGTATCTCGGGACAGGAAGGTGCTAGGGACTCGGTTCCAAGTCAGGCGCGCTCAACGCCCACGATTTAGGGGGGGTAGCCTCAATTGCGAGTCAATAGCACCTTTTCCTGATTTTTTGTGAATATTTCCAACAATTTTTATGAGGCCTTTTTCCGAGTGAGTTTCGGGCCGCCGTTCGGGACAGGAAAGTCGTACGGACGTCAGACAAGTATCCCCCTTTTCGTCTCGCTTAGGGCTATCTACCGATACAGCATTTGTTACAATTCGACCCCGTTTTAGGTGCGAGACGGTCGGACTTGATTTTTGGAACTCGGACTAGTTTTTTGGAACTCGGTCCCGGTTTCCCAAAAAACACTTTGGGGGAGTGGCCTGGGGTCCGGGGGCACGTGCCGGCATATCGGAATTAAGTTTCGAGCGATTTCCAGAAAAGTAGGCTCGGATCCATAAATCGAGTCTGGGGGGCGTGGCCTAGGGTCCAGGGGTGTGTCCCAGCCTATCAGAATTAAGTTTGGGGCAAGTTCCCAAAAACTAGTCCCAATTCCAAAAATCGAGTCTGGGGGGCGTGGCCCATGTCCCAGGGGTGTGTCCCAGCCTATCAGAATCAAGTTTGGGGCAAGTTCCAAAAAACTAGTCCCAATTCCAAAAATCGAGTCTGGGGGGCGTGGCCTAGGGTCTAGGGTTGTGTCCCAGCCTATCAGAATTAAGTTTGGGGCAAGTTCCAAAAAACTAGTCCCAATTCCAAAAATCAAGTCTGGGGGGGCGTGGCCTAGCGTACAGGGGGGTGTCCCAGCCTATTGGAGCAAGTTCCAAAAAAGTAGTCCGGAATCCATAAACCTAGTTTTTACAACGGCCACCCTGTGACAGGGTAGTATATTGCAACAATAATTAGTGGTAATTAGGCTTAAGGGGTTTTATTGCGGTATAAAATCATAAGAAGATCGAAAATTTATTTCAAAGGTGTCAAAAAATCTGTAATAACCTTCTACACAATCCCAAAAAGCGACCTATGCCGCAGGATTATCATTTAATAGCTTTCTGAAATTTCGGACTTGATTTGTGGAATCGAATTCCGCCTTAAGAGTCTATTCTCCTTCATTTTCCTAATTAGGGTTAGGGTTAGGGTTAGGGTTAGGGTTAGGGTTAGGGTTAGGGTTAGGGTTAGGGTTAGGGTTAGGGTTAGGGTTAGGGTTAGGGTTAGGGTTAGGGTTAGGGTTAGGGTTAGGGTTAGGGTTAGGCAAATAGACTTGATTTGTGGAACCGGCCCCATTGCGGGGACTGTGGAGTTGGAATTTTTTCGTCGCGACCGGTCACGACAGACTGCGACCATTCATCGGTAATGGCAAGTTGGAATCCAAAAACACAGTTTGTGGAATTGGGATAGCTTAGCTTAGTCGGCTAGGCCGAGGGCATATTGGACTCTAGGTGGCGCTCTAACACTAGAGACTTGTTTTCTGGACTCCAGACTAGTTTTTTGGAACTTGCCCCAAACTCGATTCTGATTGGCTGCGGACCCCCCCGGGACCCTAGGCCACGCCCCCCAGACTTGATTTTTGGAATTGGGACTAGTTTTTTGGAACTTGCCCCAAACCTGATTCTGATTGGCTGGGACACGCCCCCCGACCCTAGGCCACGCCCCCCGGACTCGATTTTTGGAATTGGGACTAGTTTTTTGGAACTTGCCCCAAACTGGATTCTGATTGGCTGGGACACGCCCCCCGACCCTAGGCCACGCCCCCCGGACTCGATTTTTGGAATTGGGACTGGTTTTTTGGAACTTGCCCCAAACTCAATTCTGATTGGCTGGGACACGCCCCCCGACCCTAGGCCACGCCCCCCGGACTCGATTTTTGGAATTGGGACTAGATTTTTGGAACTTGCCCCAAACTCGATTCTGATTGGCTGGGACACGCCCCCCGACCCTAGGCCACGCCCCCCGGACTCGATTTTTGGAATTGGGACTGGTTTTTTGGAACTCGCCCCAAACTCGATTCTGATAGGCTGGGACACGCCCCCGGACCCTAGGCCACGCCCCCCCGACCCGACATCCGGATCCGAGACCGCTTTTTTGAAATATCGCTCGAAACTCGATTCCGATACGACGGGACGTGCCCCCGGACCACGGGCGACTCCCCCGAAGCGTTTTTTTGGGAAACCGGGAACGAGTTCCAAAAAACTAGTCCGAGTTCCAAAAATCAAGTCCGACCGTCTCGCCCCTAAAACGGGGTCGAACCGTAACAAACGCGGTATCGGTAGATAGCCCCGAGCGAGACGAATCGGGGGATACTCGTCCTACCTCCGTACGACCTTCCTGTCCGGAACGGCGGCCCGAAACGTCCTAGGCCGAAGGCCCGTAAAAACAGTTGGAAAAGAGGATGCGTGGGGGCTCAGGGTAACCGTATTTAACGGATTTTTGAAAAAAAAAAATCGGCCTCGTCGCCAGACCCTACGTCCAAGGCCTAATACCCTTACTCGACACCGTGGGCCTAAAATCATCCAAAATGATTTTGGATGAAATGAAACCCTTTTATTTTTTTTTTCCCCCACTCCCAGGGCTTATATGGGATGCTGAAACACAATATCCCATCAGAAATGACTTTTCTGACTTTCAAGTGGGTGAAACGGCCAAGTCCCACTTGCCAAAAAACTTCCCAGGGGAAGGTGTTAGGAGCACGTTTCAGCCCATTTGGAGGCGTTTGGCACATATTTTGGAGACATGATTTTTTTAAAAATGTTTTTGTGAAAGGTTAGGCCTCGTTCCGGGTATAGGATACAGTAAATAGGCCTAATTCAAGGAAACGAAGTCTATTTCCCTAACCCGCTAACCCTCACTCCTTCACTTCAGAGCGAGCCCTTTTGCAGGCTGAAAGTTGTATGTCTACAAAAAAGGATGCGTGGGGCTCAGGGCAACCGTATTTAATGGATTTTTGAAAAAAAAATAATAAGAAGAATAAGAATAATAATAACTAGACAATTCCCCTGTGGGAAATCGCGAGAGTGATGCAGCGCGCTTAGCCAGGCCCTGTGAGGAGACCCCAGAAAATCACACCAAGATTCCCTGTGGAACTGAAGTCGAGAGGCAGAGTATTATCGCTTGTGTTTTGCCTCCATCTGCTGGCGAGATCTCACGTATCTCCAAAGAAGCCCATATAAATGAATGGGGAAAAAGGGGTCGTGCAACGTAATAGCGCACCGAGTCCGATCGAGCCGCACGGGTCGATGTCAGAAATTATTTTTCAAGTGGGGGAAACGGCTCTGGAAATCACTCGGTTAGGACTTTGGACTCGATTTCCGGAACGAGTCCTAACCCGACCCCATCGCTTAGACTTGCAGGTTGGAATTTCGATTTCGTCCGATCGCGGCCCGCCTTTTCGGCCTAGGGCCTCGCGCCCCCGTCGGTAGATAGCCCCGAGCGAGACGAAACGGGGGATGCTCGTCCGACGTCCGTACGACCTTCCCGTCCGGAACGGCGGCCCGAAACGCACTAGGCCGAAGGCCTCGTAAAAATAGTCGGAAATATTCACAAAAAAATCAGGAAGAGGTGCCGTCGACCCGGAATCGAGTCTACCCCCCCTAAATCGAGGGCGCCGAGCGCGCCTGACTCGGAACCGAGTCTCTAGCGCCTTCCCGTCCCGAGATACGCCCGAAGGTGAAAGGTCGGAAAAAAAGTGTAAAAATATTCGTGAAAAATTACCCGAACGTCCCGGCGGCTTCAAAATCGTCGCGCGCCCTAAATCGGGGTCCCCGATCGTGGCCGACACGTCCGCGAAGCCGTAGGACCTTTAGTTTCAGAGTTATTCGAAAACAAACCCTAACCCATTCGTTTCAAAATTCAATTCAAAATCATTCCAAAAAAGGCCCATAACTCGGTCCACGAAAGACACCCGAGAAAACTTTTACCGTAGGGCCGCACAGACCCGGCTCTCTACCGATACCCAAAGGCGCAAAACCCAGGCCCAAAAAAATCAACCGTTTTTGGAGGGAAAATGAAATTCCAACCGGCAATGTCTAAGCAATGAGTTAGGTTAGGATTCGTTCCGGAAATGAAGTCTATTTCCCTAACCCGCTAACACTGATTCCTTCACTTCAGAGTGAGCCCTTTTGCAGGCTGACAGTTGTATGTGTACAAAGAGGATGCGTGGGGCTCAGGGTAACCGTATTTAACGGATTTTTGAAAAAAAAAATCGGCCTCGTCGCCAGACCCTACGTCCAAGGCCTAATACCCTTACTCGACACCGTGGGCCTAAAATCATCCAAAATTTTTTATTTTTTTTCCCCCCACTCCCAGGGCTTATATGGGATGCTGAAACACAATAGCCCATCAGAAATGACTTTTCTGACTTTCAAGTGGGTGAAATGGCTCTGGAAATCACTCGGTTAGGACTTTGGACTCGATTTCCGGAACGAGTCCTAACCCGACCCCATCGCTTAGACTTGCCGGTTGGAATTTTGATTTCGTCCGATCACGGACCGCCTTTTCGGGCTAGGGCCTCGCGCCCCCATCGGTAGATAGCCCCGAGCGAGACGGAACGGGGGATACTCGTCCGACGTCCGTACGACCTTCCCGTCCGGAACGGCAGCCCGAAACGCACTAGGCCGAAGGCCTCGTAAAAATAGTCAGAAATATTCACAAAAAAATCAGGAAGACGTGCCATCGACCTGGAATCTGGTCTACCCACCCTAAATCGAGGGCGCCGAGCGCGCCTGACTCGGAACCGAGTGTCTAGCACCTTCCTGTCCCGAGATACGCCCAAAGCTCACAGGTCAGAAAAAAAGTGTAAAAATATTCGTGAAAAATTACCCGAATGTCCCCGCGGTTTCAGATTCGTCCCACCCCCTAACTCGGGGTCCCCGATCGTGGCCGAGGTGTCCGCGAAGCCGTAGGACCTTTAGTTTCAGAGTTATTCAAAAACAAACACTAACCCGTTCATTTCAATGGAAGGCCGGTAGTGAAAACCTCCCAAGTCCCACTTGCCAAAGAACTTCCCAGGGGAAGGTGTTAGGAGCATGTTTCAGCCCATTTGGAGTCTACCTATTTTGGATACATGATTTTTAAAAAATGTATTTGAAAGGTTAGGCCTCGTTCCGGGAATAGGATACTGTCAATAGGCCTAATTCCGGAAATGAAGTCTATTTCCCTAACCCGCTAACCCTGACTCCTTCACTTCAGAGCAAGCCCTTTTGCAGGCTGAAAGTTGTATGTGTACAAAGAGGATGCGTGGGGCTCAGGGTAACCATATTTAACGGATTTTTGAAAAAAAAAAAAATCGGCCTCGTCGCCAGACCCTACGTCCAAGGCCTAATACCCTTACTCGACACCGTGGGCCTAAAATCATCCAAAATTTTTTATTTTTTTTCCCCCCACTCCCAGGGCTTATATGGGATGGTGAAACACAATAGCCCATCAGAAATGACTTTTCTGACTTTCAAGTGGGTGAAATGACTCTGGAAATCACTCGGTTAGGACTTTGGACTTGATTTCCGGAACGAGTCCTAACCCGACCCCATCGCTTAGACTTGCCGGTTGGAATTTTGATTTCGTCCGATCACGGCCCGCCTTTTCGGGCTAGGGCCTCGCGCCCCTATCGGTAGATAGCCCTAAGCGAGACGATACGGGGGATACTCGTCTGACGTCCGTACGACCTTCCTGTCCGGAACGGCGGCCCGAAACGCACTCGGCCGAAGGCCTCGTAAAAATAGTTGGAAATATTCACAAAAAAATCAGGAAAAGGTGGTATTGACCCGGAATCGAGTCTACCCCCCCCAAATCGAGGGCACTGAGCGCGCCTGACTTTGAACCGAGTCTCTAGCACCTTCCTGTCCTGAGATACACCCAAAGGTCACAGGTCAGAAAAAAAGTGTAAAAATATTCGTGAAAAATAACCCGAATGTCCCCGCTGCTTCAAAATCGTCACACACCCTAACTCGGGGTCCCCGATCGTGGCTGAGGTGTCCGCGAAGCCGTAGGTCCTTTAGTTTCAGAGTTATTCAAAAACAAACACTAACCCATTCATTTCAATGGAAGGCCAGTCGTGAAAACTTCCCAAGTCCCACTTGCCAAAGAACTTCCCGGGGGAAGACGTTAGGAGCACGTTTCAGCCCATTTGGAGTCTACCTATTTTGGATACATGATTTTTTTTTAAAATGTTTTTGAACGGTTAGGCCTCGTTCCGGGTATAGGATACTGTCAATAGGCCTAATTCTGGTATTGAAGTCCAATGTCCTATCCTGGTCCAAACTCAATTTTGACATGCTGGGACACGCCTTAGGACCCTAAGCCACGCCGCCAAGGTGTTTTTTTGGAAAATCCAGTCTGGGTCTTGTCAAAGAAATGCTCTTAGAAGAAGCTCTCTGCTGCTATTGCCCCTCCCCACCCACACAGAAGCTCTCTGCTGCTGATGCCCTTCCCCCACACTACTTTTCACAACAACAACAGAGATGTAAGTCAAACACAGGGTCTGTCAAGTGTATGTGAGCATCAGGGTTTCCCACACTTGAAAGGGAAGGACTCGGACACAGCATTCCACTCGTCTTGTATTTTATTGGTTTTCAGTGGAACTGACGTTATAGTATAATTGTGGTAGTAGTGGGTTTTCCCAGAACAAAACATAGAACCAGAATCAGAAGTAGAAGCTAGAAGGTTAAAAACCTTTAAACATACAAACATAAAATAAATGTATGAATAAATGCCTGTTTTTCTACAACAAAGCATGTATGAATAAATGCTTGTTTTTCTATAACAAAACCCAAGTTAATTAGGCAACAATATATAAATATTTATGTATAAGGTAAATTAAGTATATTTTAACAATTTGTAATCATTCAGGTAATATGTTGCTGAACAAATATAACTGAACAGAAAACCAGTTGTAAAGTAAGAACCATTTTAACCATTAGCCCTTTCACAGGCAGTTTGTTCACTTTAACTGAAGATATTTTACTACACACCACTGAGAAAGAAAGTTTAAACCAATCACAGGTAAGGAACAAACATTTGTCATGCCCACGGATTACCGCGAGCGCAGCGTTTGCATATAAAAAAGTTCAGTGGGTTTACCGGTAGCCTTTTTTGTCCTTTTTTCCCTGATGTGCTGTAAAGTTTGCGTTAGTAGCAAATTCTCTTTGCAACTGCAACATGATTTTTTAAAAAATGTTTTTGAAAGGTTAGGCCTCGTTCCGGGTATAGGATACTGTCAATAGGCCTAATTCCGGAAATGAAGTCTATTTCCCTAACCCGCTAACCCTGACTCCTTCACTTCAGAGCCAGCCCTTTTGCAGGCTGAAAGGTGTATGTGTACAAAGAGGATGCGTGGGGCTCAGGGTAACCATATTTAATGGATTTTTGAAAAAAAAAAATCGGCCTCGTCGCCAGACCCTACGTCCAAGGCCTAATACCCTTACTCGACACCGTGGGCCTAAAATCATCCAATTTTTATTTTTTCCCCACTCCCAGGGCTTATATGGGATGGTGAAACACAATAGCCCATCAGAAATGACTTTTCTGACTTTCAAGTGGGGGAAATGACTCTGGAAATCACTCGGTTAGGACTTTGGACTTGATTTCCGGAACGAGTCCTAACCCGACCCCATTGCTTAGACTTGCCGGTTGGAATTTTGATTTCGTCCAATCACGGCCCGCCTTTTCGGGCTAGGGCCTCGCGCCCCTATCGGTAGATAGCCCTAAGCGAGACGAAACGGGGGATACTCGTCTGACGTCCGTACGACCTTCCTGTCCGGAACGGCGGCCCGAAACGCACTCGGCAAAAGGCCTCGTAAAAATTGTTGGAAATATTCACAAAAAAATCAGGAAAAGGTGCTATTGACCCAGAATCAAGTCTACCCCCCCTAAATCGAGGGCGCCGAGCGCGCCTGACTCGGAACCGAGTCTCTAGCACCTTCCTGTCCTGAGATACACCCAAAGGTCACAGGTCAGAAAAAAAGTGTAAAAATATTCGTGAAAAATTACCCGAATGTCCCCGCGGCTTCAAAATCGTCGCACACACTAAGTCGCGGTCCCCGATCGTGGCCGACGCATCCGCGAAGCCGTAGGACCTTTAGTTTCAGAGTTATTCAAAAACAAACCCTAACCCATTCATTTCAATGGAAGGCCGGTAGTGAAAATTTGCCCAAGTCCCACTTGCCAAAAAACTTCCCAGGGGAAGGTGTTAGGAGCAGGTTTCAGCCCATTTGGAGTCTACCTATTTTGGAGACATGATTTTTAAAAAAATGTTTTTGTGAAAGGTTAGGCCTCGTTCCGGGTATAGGATACTGTCAATAGGCCTAATTCCGGAAATCAAGTCTATTTCCCTAACCCGCTAACCGTACCTATTTTGGAGACATGATTTTTTTCCCAGAGAGGGGCCATTTGGCCTTTTTACCTAGAAAACCCACAAGAGGGCCAATTGGCCTCAAGTCCCCCCTCTGGACACTCATTTTGTTATGGAAATGTGGCTGATAGTGGCACACGGCTGGAGCCACTTGAACTTGTCGCAAGGGTTTGCTCCATCCAGGATCATTTCCAATGCCTGTTGAATCTCTGCATCTTCGTTCCTTGGAGAGGAGCTTCTTTCACCACAAAATTCTTGAGGGAACTGAAGCGATAGTCCATGTGCACTGAGGTATTTATCCATCAAACAATTGTCTGGTTGCAGTCACATGAGTCGTTATGACTCGTCTTGACTTGAGTTGAAAGCTTTAATGTCCTTAAAAAAGGCAATTTGTCTTACAGCACAGCAGAGTGACAAAAAACACATACAATAAAAAAACCCATCACAACACAATAAATAGCAAAACGTGTAAATAAATACAGACCACTGGTCAGAGGCATCAATCAATGCTAGAAATGTTAAAAGGAATCATTTGTACATTAACACAAGTATGAGTGTAGTATGTATCTCCCATATCTTGTTCAATTGATTAATTGCCATGGGGATAAATGTTATGGTCACATGGGACATTCACATGTTCACATTTTAGAATAGAATGTGTTTTTATTCCTCATTCTCACAGAAGCAGCCAACATGAATTCACCACTGAAGTGTGAAGTGTGTGAAGGGTGACCCCCTCCCCCCACACACTGCCACTAACAGCCTCATTACCATAACAAAAGGAGTGCATAAGGGAAAAGCGGTCGGGCCAAAACGGCCCCTATGTGGGTCTTCTAGGTAGACAGAAAAATGCTGGGACTTGTAGTGTTAAATGTTTTTGAAAGGTTAGGCCTCGTTCCAGGTATAGGATACTGTCAATAGGCCTAATTCCGGAAATGAAGTCTATTTCCCTAACCCGCTAACCCTAACTCCTTCACTTAAGAGCGAGCCCTATTGCAGGCTGAAAGTTGTATGTGTACAAAAAAGGATGCATGGTGCTCAGGGTAACCATATTTAACGTATTTTTGAAAAAAAAAAATTGGCCTCGTTGCCAGACCCTACAGATGGGTCAAAGGCCTAATACCTTTACTCGACACCGTGGGCCTAAACTCATCCAAAAAAATTTTTTTTTTTCCCCCCACTCCCAGGGCTTATATGGGATGCTGAAACACAATAGCCCATCAGAAATGACTTTTCTGGCTTTCAAGTGGGTGAAATGGCTCTGGAAATCACTCGGTTAGGACTTTGGACTCGATTTCCGGAACGAGTCCTAACCCGACCCATTGCTTAGACAAAACCACATTGTGTTAACAACCCCAACGTGAACTCTACCTTGACGTGGTGTTGGGGCTTACGAGCCTAGGCTCAAACTAAAAGAGTTCAATATCAAATTTAAATGTCTCCAAAACAGGCACCGATACACTCCAAATGGCCTGAAACATGCTCCTAACAACTTTCCCCAGGAGGATTTAGGGCTGTGGGAGAACAAGCCCAAAGTGTCCCCATGACCTTCTGTTCCATGCTGTTCTATTAAAAGTGTGTTTTGAAATGTTTGATGTTATTGTATTTCTTTAAAGGTTTTTTGGCTTACTAAAGATATGGAAGTGCATTAAAGTTATTGAATTGCAATAAAATGTTTTCTTGGTGTCCAGGGTCCAGACATCATGTCACAACCCTACTTTGCTCCAGATATCAAGTCTGAATTCCAGATATCAAGTGTGAACCCTAGTGGGTTCAAGATATTAAGTCTGAATTCCAGATATCAAGTTCCAGACATCAAGTGAGAACCCTAATTTGCCCCAGAGATCAAAAATATCAAAAATCAAGCCTCAATTCCAAAAATCAAGTCTCAATTCCAAAAATCGAGTCTCAATTCCAAAAATCAAGTCTCAATTCCAAAAATCAAGTCTCGGTTAGGAGTTTGAGACTTGACTTTTGGAATTGAGACTCGATTTTTGGAATTGAGACTCGATTTTTGGAATTGAGACTCGATTTTTGGAATTAACCCTAATCCTAGTGTAATAGCACTGGAATTTGATAGAGGAGCCCAGTCTGTACGACCCTGTGGTGAAAGTTTCCTCCAATGTCTTTCAGGGAGCGAGATATAAGGGTTTTTCCTGATGAAGTTGTCTGTTTTCCAAAGAAAAGAGTGTGGTGAAGTGTCTTATGGTCTGGTGGCACATGTCAGCACATCAGAATTGAGTTTGGAGCAAGTCCCAAAAAAGTAGTCTGGAACCCAGAAACCGAGTCGGGTGGGGTGTGCCTTAGGGCCAGGGTTGGTGCCCCAGCCTATCAGAGTTGAGTTTGGAGCAAGTTCCAAAAAAGTAGTCTGAAGTCCAAAAATCCAGTCTGGAGGGTGTGGCTTCATTAAAGATATGGAAGTGCATTAAACTGTGGCTTTTTTAAAGATATGGAAGTGCATTAAAGTTATTGAATTGCAATAAAATGCTTTTTTGGTGTCCAGTTCCAGATATCAAGTCCCAACCCTAATTTGTTCCAGACATCAAGTCTGAATTCCAGATATCAAGTGTGAAACCTAATGGGTTCAAGGTATTAAGTCTGAATTCCAGATATCAAGTTCCAGACATCAAGTCCCAACCCTAATTTGCCCCAGAGATCAAAAATAACAAAAATCAAGCCTCAATTCCAAAAATCAAGTCTCAATTCCAAAAATCAAGTCTCAATTCCAAAAATCAAGTCTCAATTCCAAAAATCAAGTCTCAATTCCAAAAATCGAGTCTCAATTCCAAAAATCAAGTCTCGGTTAGGATTAGGGTTAGGAGTTTGAGACTTGATTTTTGGAATTGAGACTCGATTTTTGGAATTGAGACTTGATATTTGGAATTGAGACTTGATTTTTGGAATTGAGACTCGATTTTTGGAATTGAGACTTGATTTTTGGAATTAACCCTAATCCTAGTGTAATAGCACTGGAATTTGATAGAGGAGCCCAGTCTGCACGACCCTGTGGTGAAAGTTTCCTCCAATGTCTTTCAGGGAGCGAGATATAAGGGTTTTTCCTGATGAAGATGTCTGTTTTCCAAAGAAAAGCGTGTGGTGAAGTGTCTTATGGTCTGGTGGCACATGTCAGCACATCAGAATTGAGGTTGGAGCAAGTTCCAAAAAAGTAGTCTGGAACCCAGAAACCGAGTTGGGTGGGCTGTGGCTTAGGGCCAGGGTTGGTGCCCCAGCCTATCAGAATTGAGTTTTGAGCAAGTTCCAAAAAAGTAGTCTGAAGTCCAAAAATCCAGTCAGGAGGGTGTGGCTTCATTAAAGATATGGAAGTGCATTAAATTGTGGCTTTATTAAAGACATGGAAGTGCATTAAAGTTATTGAATTGCAATAAAATGCTTTTTTGGTGTCCAGTTCCAGATATCAAGTCCCAACCCTAATTTGTTCCAGATATCAAGTCTGAATTCCAGATATCAAGTGTGAAACCTAATGGGTTCAAGGTATTAAGTCTGAATTCAATATCAAGTTCCAGACATCAAGTCACAACCCTACTTTGCCCCAGAGATCAAAAATAACAAAAATCAAGCCTCAATTCCAAAAATCAAGTCTCAATTCCAAAAATCGAGTCTCAATTCCAAAAATCAGGTCTCAATTCCAAAAATCGAGTCTCAATTCCAAAAATCAAGTCTCAATTCCAAATATCAAGTCTCGGTTAGGAGTTTGAGACTTGATTTTTGGAATTGAGACTTGATTTTTGGAATTGAGACTCGATTTTTGGAATTGAGACTCGATTTTTGGAATTAACCCTAATCCTAGTGTAATAGCACTGGAATTTGATAGAGGAGCCCAGTCTGTACGACCCTGTGGTGAAAGTTTCCTCCAATGTCTTTCAGGGAGCGAGATATAAGGGTTTTTCCTGATGAAGTTGTCTGTTTTCCAAAGAAAAGAGTGTGGTGAAGTGTCTTATGGTCTGGTGGCACATGTCAGCACATCAGAATTGAGTTTGGAGCAAGTCCCAAAAAAGTAGTCTGGAACCCAGAAACCGAGTCGGGTGGGCTGTGGCTTAGGGCCAGGGTTGGTGCCCCAGCCTATCAGAATTGAGTTTTGAGCAAGTTCCAAAAAAGTAGTCTGAAGTCCAAAAATCCAGTCTGGAGGGTGTGGCTTCATTAAAGATATGGAAGTGCATTAAATTGTGGCTTTATTAAAGACATGGAAGTGCATTAAAGTTATTGAATTGCAATAAAATGCTTTTTTGGTGTCCAGTTCCAGATATCAAGTCCCAACCCTAATTTGTTCCAGATATCAAGTCTGAATTCCAGATATCAAGTGTGAAACCTAATGGGTTCAAGGTATTAAGTCTGAATTCCAGATATCAAGTTCCAGACATCAAGTCACAACCCTACTTTGCCCCAGAGATCAAAAATAACAAAAATCAAGCCTCAATTCCAAAAATCAAGTCTCAATTCCAAAAATCGAGTCTCAATTCCAAAAATCAAGTCTCAATTCCAAAAATCGAGTCTCAATTCCAAAAATCAAGTCTCAATTCCAAATATCAAGTCTCGGTTAGGAGTTTGAGACTTGATTTTTGGAATTGAGACTTGATTTTTGGAATTGAGACTCGATTTTTGGAATTGAGACTCGATTTTTGGAATTAACCCTAATCCTAGTGTAATAGCACTGGAATTTGATAGAGGAGCCCAGTCTGTACGACCCTGTGGTGAAAGTTTCCTCCAATGTCTTTCAGGGAGCGAGATATAAGGGTTTTTCCTGATGAAGTTGTCTGTTTTCCAAAGAAAAGAGTGTGGTGAAGTGTCTTATGGTCTGGTGGCACATGTCAGCACATCAGAATTGAGTTTGGAGCAAGTCCCAAAAAAGTAGTCTGGAAACCAGAAACCGAGTCGGGTGGGCTGTGGCTTAGGGCCAGGGTTGGTTACCCAGCCTATCAGAATTGAGTTTTGAGCAAGTTCCAAAAAAGTAGTCTGAAGTCCAAAAATCCAGTCTGGAGGGTGTGGCTTCATTAAAGATATGGAAGTGCATTAAATTGTGGCTTTATTAAAGACATGGAAGTGCATTAAAGTTATTGAATTGCAATAAAATGCTTTTTTGGTGTCCAGTTCCAGATATCAAGTCCCAACCCTAATTTGTTCCAGATATCAAGTCTGAATTCCAGATATCAAGTGTGAAACCTAATGGGTTCAAGGTATTAAGTCTGAATTCC
The DNA here is from genome assembly GCF_027579695.1 of Neoarius graeffei. Classification (NCBI taxonomy): domain Eukaryota; kingdom Metazoa; phylum Chordata; class Actinopteri; order Siluriformes; family Ariidae; genus Neoarius; species Neoarius graeffei. The sequence goes on from NC_083580.1 coordinate 83,184,571, forward strand.
AGATATCAAGTTCCAGACATCAAGTCACAACCCTACTTTGCCCCAGAGATCAAAAATAACAAAAATCAAGCCTCAATTCCAAAAATCGAGTCTCAATTCCAAAAATCGAGTCTCAATTCCAAAAATCAAGTCTCAATTCCAAATATCAAGTCTCGGTTAGGAGTTTGAGACTTGATTTTTGGAATTGAGACTTGATTTTTGGAATTGAGACTCGATTTTTGGAATTGAGACTCGATTTTTGGAATTACCCCTAATCCTAGTGTAATAGCACTGGAATTTGATAGAGGAGCCCAGTCTGTACGACCCTGTGGTGAAAGTTTCCTCCAATGTCTTTCAGGGAGCGAGATATAACGGTTTTTCCTGATGAAGTTGTCTGTTTTCCAAAGAAAAGATTGTGGTGAAGTGTCTTATGGTCTGGTGGCACATGTCAGCACATCAGAATTGAGTTTGGAGCAAGTCCCAAAAAAGTAGTCTGGAACCCAGAAACCGAGTCGGGTGGGCTGTGGCTTAGGGCCAGGGTTGGTTACCCAGCCTATCAGAATTGAGTTTTGAGCAAGTTCCAAAAAAGTAGTCTGAAGTCCAAAAATCCAGTCTGGAGGGTGTGGCTTCATTAAAGATATGGAAGTGCATTAAATTGTGGCTTTATTAAAGACATGGAAGTGCATTAAAGTTATTGAATTGCAATAAAATGCTTTCTTGGTGTCCAGTTCCAGATATCAAGTCCCAACCCTAATTTGTTCCACATATCAAGTCTGAATTCCAGATATCAAGTGTGAAACCTAATGGGTTCAAGGTAGTAAGTCTGAATTCCAGATATCAAGTTCCAGACAACAAGTCACAACCCTACTTTGCCCCAGAGATCAAAAATAACAAAAATCAAGCCTCAATTCCAAAAATCGAGTCTCAATTCCAAAAATCGAGTCTCAATTCCAAAAATCAAGTCTCAATTCCAAATATCAAGTCTCGGTTAGGAGTTTGAGACTTGATTTTTGGAATTGAGACTTGATTTTTGGAATTGAGACTCGATTTTTGGAATTGAGACTCGATTTTTGGAATTAACCCTAATCCTAGTGTAATAGCACTGGAATTTGATAGAGGAGCCCAGTCTGTACGACCCTGTGGTGTAAGTTTCCTCCAATGTCTTTCAGGGAGTGAGATATAAGGGTTTTTCCTGATGAAGTTGTCTGTTTTCCAAAGAAAAGAGTGTGGTGAAGTGTCTTATGGTCTGGTGGCACATGCCCGCACATCAGAATTGAGTTTGGAGCAAGTCCCAAAAAAGTAGTCTGGAACCCAGAAACCGAGTCGGGTGGGGTGTGCCTTAGGGCCAGGGTTGGTGCCCCAGCCTATCAGAGTTGAGTTTGGAGCAAGTTCCAAAAAACTAGTCCCAATTCCAAAAATCGAGTCTGGGGGGTGTGGCTTTATTAAAGATATGGAAGTGCATTAAATTGTGGCTTTATCAAAGATATGGAAGTGCATTAAAGTTATTGAATTGCAATTAAATGCTTTTTTGGTGTCCAGTTCCAGATATCAAGTCCCAACCCTAATTTGTTCCAGATATCAAGTCTGAATTCCAGATATCAAGTGTGAAACATAATGGGTTCAAGGTATTAAGTCTGAATTCCAGATATCAAGTTCCAGACATCAAGTCACAACCCGAACTTGCCCCAGAGATAAAAAATATCAAAAATCAAGCCTCAATTCCAAAAATCGAGTCTCAATTCCAAAAATCAAGCCTCAATTCCAAAAATCGAGCCTGAATTCCAAAAATCCAGTTCGGGGCCTTGTCACAGTCAAAGAAAAGCTCTTAGAAGAAGCTCTCAGCTGCTACTGCCCATCCCCCACACACTTAGGTTAGGAGATTGGACTTGAGTTGTGGCCTCCATTGCTTAGACATTACCTGTTGGAATTTAGATTTTGTCCAATCACGGCCTGCCTTTTCGGGCTAGGGTCTCGCGCCCCTTTCGGGCGATAGCCCGAAGCGAGACGTAACTGCGGGTACTCGTCTGACGTCCGTACGACCTTCCTGTCCGGAACGGCGGCCCAAAACGCACTCGGCCAAAGGCCTCGTAAAAATAGTTGGAAATATTCACAAAAAAATCAGGAAAAGGTGCTATTGACCCGGAATCGAGTCTACCCCCCCTAAATCGAGGGCGCTGAGCGCGCCTGACTCAGAACCGAGTCTCTAGCACCTTCCTGTCCCGAGATACGCCCAAAGGTGAAAGGTCAGAAAAAAAGTGTAAAAATATTCGTGAAAAATTACCCGAATCTCCCCGCGGCTTCAAAACCTTAGCAAGCCCTAACTCGGGGTCCCCGATCGTGGCCGAGGCGTCCGCGAAACCTAGGCCCAAAAAAATTGACCGTTTTTGGAGGGAAAATGAAATTCCAACCGGCAATGTCTAAGCAATGAGTTAGGTTAGGACTCGTTCCGGAAATCAAGTCTATTTGCCTAAAGCCGTAATTGTAACTCCTTCACTTCAGAGCGAGCCCTTTTGCAGGCTGAAAGTTGTATGTGTACAAAAAAAGGATGTGTGAGGCTCAGGGTAACCATATTTAATGGATTTTTGAAAAAAAAAAAAAATAGGCCTCGTGGCCAGCCCCTATGTCAAAGGCCTAATACCCTTACTCGACACCGTGGGCCTAAAATCTTCCAAAAATTTTTATTTTTTTTCCCCCACTCCCAGGGCTTATATGGGATGCTGAAACACAATAGCCCATCAGAAATTACTTTTCTGACTTTCAAGTGGGTGAAATGGCTCTGGAAATCACTCGGTTAGGACTTTGGACTCGATTTCCTGAACGAGTCCAAACCCGACGCCATTGCTTAGACTTGCCGGTTGGAATTTCATTTTCCCTCCAAAAACGGTCAATTTTTTTGGGCCTAGGTTCAGCGGACGCCTCGGCCACGATCGCGGACCCAGAGTTAGGGCGTGTGACGATTTTGAAGCCGCACGGACATTCGGGTAATTTTTCACGAATATTTTTACACTTTTTTTCTGACCTTTCACCTTCGGGTGTATCTCGGGACAGGAAGGTGCTAGGGACTCGGTTCCAAGTCAGGCGCGCTCAACGCCCGCGATTTAGGGGGGGTAGCCTCAATTGCGAGTCAATAGCACCTTTTCCTGATTTTTTGTGAATATTTCCAACAATTTTTATGAGGCCTTTTTCCGAGTGCGTTTCGGGCCGCCGTTCGGGACAGGAAAGTCGTACGGACGTCAGACAAGTATCCCCCTTTTCGTCTCGCTTAGGGCTATCTACCGATACAGCATTTGTTACAATTCGACCCCGTTTTAGGTGCGAGACGGTCGGACTTGATTTTTGGAACTCGGACTAGTTTTTTGGAACTCGGTCCCGGTTTCCCAAAAAACACTTTGGGGGAGTGGCCTGGGGTCCGGGGGCACGTGCCGGCATATCGGAATTAAGTTTCGAGCGATTTCCAGAAAAGTAGGCTCGGATCCATAAATCGAGTCTGGGGGGCGTGGCCTAGGGTCCAGGGGTGTGTCCCAGCCTATCAGAATTAAGTTTGGGGCAAGTTCCCAAAAACTAGTCCCAATTCCAAAAATCGAGTCTGGGGGGCGTGGCCCATGTTCCAGGGGTGTGTCCCAGCCTATCAGAATCAAGTTTGGGGCAAGTTCCAAAAAACTAGTCCCAATTCCAAAAATCGAGTCTGGGGGGCGTGGCCTAGGGTCTAGGGGTGTGTCCCAGCCTATCAGAATTAAGTTTGGGGCAAGTTCCAAAAAACTAGTCCCAATTCCAAAAATCAAGTCTGGGGGGGCGTGGCCTAGCGTCCAGGGGGGTGTCCCAGCCTATTGGAGCAAGTTCCAAAAAAGTAGTCCGGAATCCATAAACCTAGTTTTTACAACGGCCACCCTGTGACAGGGTAGTATATTGCAACAATAATTAGTGGTAATTAGGCTTAAGGGGTTTTATTGCGGTATAAAATCGTAAGAAGATCGAAAATTTATTTCAAAGGTGTCAAAAAATCTGTAATAACCTTCTACACAATCCCAAAAAGCGACCTATGCCGCAGGATTATCATTTAATAGCTTTCTGAAATTTCGGACTTGATTTGTGGAATCGAATTCCGCCTTAAGAGTCTATTCTCCTTCATTTTCCTAATTAGGGTTAGGGTTAGGGTTAGGGTTAGGGTTAGGGTTAGGGTTAGGGTTAGGGTTAGGGTTAGGGTTAGGGTTAGGGTTAGGGTTAGGGTTAGGGTTAGGGTTAGGGTTAGGGTTAGGCAAATAGACTTGATTTGTGGAACCGGCCCCATTGCGGGGACTGTGGAGTTGGAATTTTTTCGTCGCGACCGGTCACGACAGACTGCGACCATTCATCGGTAATGGCAAGTTGGAATCCAAGAACACAGTTTGTGGAATTGGGATAGCTTAGCTTAGTCGGCTAGGCCGAGGGCATATTGGACTCTAGGTGGCGCTCTAACACTAGAGACTTGTTTTCTGGACTCCAGACTAGTTTTTTGGAACTTGCCCCAAACTCGATTCTGATTGGCTGCGGACCCCCCCGGGACCCTAGGCCACGCCCCCCAGACTTGATTTTTGGAATTGGGACTAGTTTTTTGGAACTTGCCCCAAACCTGATTCTGATTGGCTGGGACACGCCCCCCGACCCTAGGCCACGCCCCCCGGACTCGATTTTTGGAATTGGGACTAGTTTTTTGGAACTTGCCCCAAACTGGATTCTGATTGGCTGGGACACGCCCCCCGACCCTAGGCCACGCCCCCCGGACTCGATTTTTGGAATTGGGACTAGTTTTTTGGAACTTGCCCCAAACTCGATTCTGATTGGCTGGGACACGCCCCCCGACCCTAGGCCACGCCCCCCAGACTCGATTTTTGGAATTGGGACTAGTTTTTTGGAACTTGCCCCAAACTCGATTCTGATTGGCTGGGACACGCCCCCCGACCCTAGGCCACGCCCCCCAGACTCGATTTTTGGAATTGGGACTAGTTTTTTGGAACTTGCCCCAAACTCGATTCTGATTGGCTGGGACACGCCCCCCGACCCTAGGCCACGCCCCCCCAGACCCGATTTCCGGATTCGAGACTACTTTTTTGGAAATCGCTCGAAACTTAATTCCGATATGCCGGGACGTGCCCCCGGACCCCAGGCAACTCCCCCAAAGTGTTTTTTTGGGAAACCGGGAACGAGTTCCAAAAAACTAGTCCGAGTTCCAAAAATCAAGTCCGACCGTCTCGCCCCTAAAACGGGGTCGAATCATAACAAATGCGGTATCGGTAGATAGCCCTAAGCGAGACGAAACGGGGGATACTCGTCTGACCTCCGTACGACCTTCCTGTCCGGAACGGCGGCCTGACACGTACTAGGCCAAAGGCCCATAAAAATAGTTGGAAATATTCACAAAAAAATCAGGAAAAGGTGGTATTGACCCGCAATCGAGTCTACCCCCCCTAAATCGAGGGCGCTGAGCGCGCCTGACTCGGAACCGAGTCTCTAGCACCTTCCTGTCCCGAGATACGCTCGAAGGGGAAAGGTCAGAAAAAAAGTGTAAAAATATTCGTGAAAAATTACCCGAATGTCCCCGCGGCTTCAAAATCGTCGGACACCCTAACTCCTGGTCCCCGATCGTGGCCGAAGCATCCGCAAAGCCGTAGGTCCTTTAGTTTCAGAGTTATTCAAAAACAAACCCTAACCCATTCATTTCAATGGAAGGCCGGTAGTGAAAATTTGCCCAAGTCCCACTTGCCAAAAAACTTCCCGGGGGAAGGTGTTAGGAGCATGTATCAGCCCATTTGGAGTCGACCTATTTTGGAGACAGGATTTTTAAAAAAATGTTTTTGAAAGGTTAGGCCTCGTTACGTTTATAGGATCCTGTCACTAGGCCTAATTCTGGAAATGAACTCTATTTCCCTAACCCACTATCCCTAACTCCTTCACTTCAGAGCGAGCCCTTTTGCAGGCTGAAAGTTGTATGGGTACAAAAAAGGATGCGTGGGGCTCAGGGTATCCATATTTAATGGATTTAAAAAAAAAAACAATAATAAGAATAAGAATGACTAGACAATTCCCCTGTGGGAAATCGCACGAGTGATGCAGCGCGCTTAGCCAGGCCCTGTGAAGAGACCCTCGAAAATCACACCAATATTCCCTGTCGAACTGAAGTTGAGAGACACAGTGTTATTGCTTGTGTTTTGGCGCCATCTGCGGGCGAGATCTCACGTATATCCAAAGAAGCCCATATAAATGAATGGGGAAAAACGGGTCGTGCAAAGTAATAGCACACCGAGTCCCATCGAGCCGCACGGTTTGATGTCAGAAATGACTTTTCTGACTTGGAAGGAAGTCTATTTCCCTAACCCAGTACCACTAACTCCTTCACTTCAGAGCAAGCCCTTTTGCAGGCTGAAAGTTGTATGTGAACAAAAAAGGATGCGTGGGGCTCAGGGTAACCATATTTAATGGATTTTTGAAAAAAAAAATTGGCCTCGTTGCCAGCCCCTACGTCAAAGGCCTAATACCCATACTCGACACCGTGGGCCTAAAATCATCCAAAAGTTTTTTTTTTTTTCCCCCCCACTCCCAGGGCTTATATGGGATGCTGAAACACAATATCCCATCAGAAATTACTTTTCTGACTTTCAAGTGGGTGAAATGACTATGGAAATCACTCGGTTAGGACTTTGGACTTGATTTCCGGAACGAGTCCTAACCCAACCCATTGCTTAGACTTGCAGGTTGGAATTTTGATTTCGTCCAATCACGGCCCGCCTTTTCTTGCTAGGGTCTCGCGCCCCTATCACAAGATAGCCCTAAGCGAGACGAAACGGGGGATACTCGTCTGACGTCCGTACGACCTTCCTGTCTGGAACGGCGGCCCAAAACGCACTAGGCCAAAGGCGTCATAAAAATAGTTGGAAATATTCACAAAAAAATCAGGAAGAGGTGCTATTGACCCGGAATCAAGTTTACCCCCCCTAAATCGAGGGCGCTGAGCGCGCCTGACTTGGAACCGAGTCTCTAGCACCTTCCTGTCTCCAGATACGCCCAAAGGTGAAAGGTCAGAAAAAAAGTGTAAAAATATTCGTGAAAAATTACCCGAATGTCCCAGGGGCTTCAAAATCGTCGCACACCCTAAGTCGGGGTCCCCGATCGTGGCCGATGCATCCGCGAAGCCGTAGGACCTTTAGTTTCAGAGTTATTCAAAAACAAACCCTAACCCATTTATTTCAAAATTAAATTCAAAATCATTCCAAAAAAAGGCCTATAACTCGGTCCATGAAAGACACCCGAGAAAACTTTTACCGTAGGGCCGCACAGACCCGGCTCTCTCCCGATACCCAAAGGCGCGAAACCTAGGCCCAAAAAAATTGACTGTTTTTGGAGGGAAAATGAAATTCCAACCAGCAATGTCTAAGCAATGAGTTAGGTTAGGATTCGTTCCGGAAATGAAGTCTATTTCCCTAACCCGCTAACCATAATTGTAACTCCTTCACTTCAGAGTGAGCCCTTTTGCAGGCTGAAAGTTGTGTGTACAAAGAGGATGCGTGGGGCTCAGGGTAACCATATTTAACGGATTTTTGAAAAAAAAAAATCGGCCTCGTTGCCAGACCCTACGTCCAAGGCCTAATACCCTTACTCAACACCGTGGGCCTAAAATCATCCAAAATTTTTTATTTTTTTTTCCCCACTCCCAGGGCTTATATGGGATGCTGAAACACAATAGCCCATCAGAAATGACTTTTCTGACTTTCAAGTGGGTGAAATGACTCTGGAAATCACTCAGTTAGGACTTTGGACTTGATTTCCGGAACGAGTCCTAACCCAACCCGTTGCTTAGACTTGCAGGTTGGAATTTTGATTTCGTCCAATCACGGCCCGCCTTTTCGGGCTAGGGTCTCGCGCCCCTATGAGTAGATAGCCCTAAGCGAGACGAAACGGGGGATACTCGTCTGACGTACGTACGACCTTCCTGTCCGGAACGGCGGCCCAAAACGCACTAGGCCAAAGGCCTCATAAAAATAGTTGGAAATATTCACAAAAAAATCAGGAAGAGGTGCTATTGACCCGGAATCAAGTCTACCCCCCATAAATCGAGGGCGCTGAGCGCGCCTGACTTGGAACCGAGTCTCTAGCACCTTCCTGTCCCAAGATATGCCCAGAGGTGAAAGGTCAGAAAAAAAGTGTAAAAATATTAGTGAAAAATTACCCGAATGTCCCCGGGGCTTCAAAATCATCGCCCACCCTAACTCGGGGTCCCCGATCGTGGCCGATGCATCCGCGAAGCCGTAGGACCTTTAGTTTCAGAGTTATTCATAAACAAACTCTAACCCATTTATTTCAAAATTAAAAATAATTCCAAAAAAGGCCCATAACTCGGTCCATGAAAGACACCCGAGAAAACTTTTACCGTAGGGCCGCACAGACCCGGCTCTCTACTGATACCCAAAGGCGCGAACCTAGGCCCAAAAAAATTGACTGTTTTTGGAGGGAAAATGAAATTCCAACCGGCAATGTCTAAGCAATGAGTTAGGTTAGGATTTGTTCCAGAAATGAAGTCTATTTCCCTAACCCGCTAACCTTAATTGTATCTCCTTCACTTCAGAGTGAGCCCTTTTGCAGGCTGAAAGTTGTATGTGTACAAAGAGGATGCGTGGGGCTCAGGGTAACCATATTTAACGGATTTTTGAAAAAAAAAAAATCGGCCTCGTTGCCAGACCCTACGTCCAAGGCCTAATACCCTTACTCGACACCGTGGGCCTAAAATCATCCAAAATTTTTTATTTTTTTTCTCCACTCCCAGGGCTTATATGGGATGCTGAAACACAATAGCCCATCAGAAATGACTTTTCTGACTTTCAAGTGGGTGAAATGACTCTGGAAATCACTCGGTTAGGACTTTGGACTTGATTTCCGGAACGAGTCCTAACCCAACCCATTGCTTAGACTTGCCAGTTGGAATTTTGATTTCGTCCAATCACGGCCCGCCTTTTCAGGCTAGGGTCTCGCGCCCCTATCAGTAGATAGCCCTAAGTGAGACGAAACGGGGGTTACTTGTCTGACGTCCTTACGACCTTCCAGTCCTGAACAGCAGCCCAAAACGCACTCGGCTAAAGGCCTCATAAAAATAGTTGGAAATATTCACAAAAAAATCAGGAAGAGGTGCTGTTGACCCGGAATCAAGTCTACCCCCCCTAAATTGAGGGCGCTGAGCGCGCCTGACTTGGAACCGAGTCTCTAGCACCTTCCTGTCCTGAGATACGCCCAAAGGTCACAGGTCAGAAAAAAAGTGTAAAAATATTCGTGAAAAATTACCCGAATGTCCCCGCGGCTTCAAAATCGTCGCACACACTAACTCGCGGTCCCCGATCGTGGCCGAGGTGTCCGCGAAGCCGTAGGCCCTTTAGTTTCAGAGTTATTCAAAAACAAACCCTAACCCATTCATTTCAATGGAAGGCCGGTAGTGAAAATTTGCCCAAGTCCCACTTGCCAAAAAACTTCCCGGGGGAAGGTGTTAGGAGCACGTTTCAGCCCATTTGGAGTCTACCTATTTTGGAGACATGATTTTTTTTAAAAATGTTTTTGAAAGGTTAGGCCTCGTTCCGGGTATAGGATACTGTCAATAGGCCTAATTCCGGAAATGAAGTCTATTTCTCTAACCCGCCATCCCTAACTCCTTCACTTCAGAGCGAGCCCTTTTGCAGGCTGAAAGTTGTATGTGTACAAAAAAGGATGCGTGGGGCTCAGGGTAACCATATTTAACGGATTTTTGAAAAAAAAATAAGAATAAGAATGAGAATAAGAATAACTAGACAATTCTCCTGTGGGAAATCATGAGAGTAATGCAGCGCGCTTAGCCACGCCCTGTGAGGAGACTAGGGCTGTGTGTCACAAAAATAATCAGAAAGACTGACAGACTCTGAACATTCTGATGAATATTTATTTAAAACACGTGCCACACACACATTGTTCATGAAAGATGATTGTAACAAAATAAAACAAAATACAGCCTTAAACTAATAAAAAAAATACATTTTCGTTTCTTTTGAAAATGAAGATATTAAAATTAAAATTATTAAAATTAGATAATAAAAATTATTAAAATTAGATAATAATTAACAACCGGCAATCGACAAATCTGAAACACTTTTTTGAAAGTCTTAGTGCAAATAAACAGACCAACGGCAGCCCTGATGAAATAAAAACTCACTGAATAGGCCTAAAATAGCATAAATAAACGAATAAATAGCCTAACTGAAACAGTGCAGATTTACAGACACACAGGGTAGGCTAGCTAGGCTACTTACATGGTTGAGGTGGTGAAGCATGTTCGTTGTGGAAGAATGAAAGGCGAATTTTTTTTTGCAAATTCTGCACGTAATCCTCTTTGGGTCATCTTTGTTCTTTTCGAAATGATCCCATATTTTAGAGCTCCTTCCAGACATGCTGTCTGCCCATGTTAAAAGAATCACCAACAGTAAATTAGTGTCACTACTTCCTTTATCATGCCCGTCAAATTAAAAGCCCTTCAGCCCTTTGACAAGATGTGGCTTTTTTCCCTGCGACCAATCGACCCATGGAATTTTGGTCGGCTAATATTTTTTTGGTCGACCAACGATTAATCGATTGTTTGCCGTCAGCCTTGGGGGAGACACCAGAAAATCACACCAAGATTCCCTGTTGAACTGAAGTTGAGAGGCACAGTATTATTGCTTGTGTTTTGGCTTAATCTGCAGGGGAGATCTCGCGTATATCCAAAGAAGCCCATATAAATGAATGGGGAAAAACGGGTCGTGCAAAGTAATAGCACACCGAGTCTGGTCGGGCCGCACGGTTTGATGTCAGAAATGACTTTTCTGACTTTCAAGTGGGTGAAATGACTCTGGAAATCACTCGGTTAGGACTTTGGACTTGATTTCCGGAACGAGTCCTAACCCAACCCATTGCTTAGACTTGCAGGTTGGAATTTTGATTTCGTCCAATCACGGCCCGCCTTTTCGGGCTAGGGTCTCGCGCCCCTATCAGTAGATAGCCCTAAGCGAGACGAAACGGTGCATACTTGTCTGACGTCCGTACAACCTTCCTGTCCGGAACGGCGGCCCAAAACGCACTAGGCCAAAGGCCTCATAAAAATAGTTGGAAATATTCACAAAAAAATCAGGAAGAGGTGCTATTGACCCGGAATCAAGTCTACCCCCCATAAATCGAGGGCGCTGAGCGCGCCTGACTTGGAACCGAGTCTCTATAACCTTCCTGTCCCGAGATACGCCCAAAGGTGAAAGGTCAGAAAAAAAGTGTAAAAATATTCGTGAAAAATTACCCGAATGTCCCCGGGGCTTCAAAATCGTCGCACACCCTAACTCGGGGTCCCCGATCGTGGCCGATGTGTCCGCGAAGCCGTAGGACCTTTAGTTTCAGAGTTATTCAAAAACAAACCCTAACCCATTTATTTCAAAATTAAATTAAAAATCATTCCAAAAAAAGGCCCATAACTTGGTCCACGAAAGACACCCGAGAAAACTTTTACCGTAGGGCCGCACAGACCCGGCTCTCTACCGATACCCAAATGCGCGAAACCTAGGCCCAAAAAAATTGACTGTTTTTGGAGGGAAAATGAAATTCCAACCGGCAATGTCTAAGCAATGAGTTAGGTTAGGATTCATTCCGGAAATGAAGTCTATTTCCCTAACCCGCTAACCATAATTGTAACTCCTTCACTTCAGAGTGAGCCCTTTTGCAGGCTGAAAGTTTTATGTGTACAAAGAGGATGCGTGGGGCTCAGGGAAACCATATTTCATGGATTTTTGAAAAAAAAAAATCAACCTCGTTGCCAGACCCTACGTCCAAGGCCTAATACCCTTACTCGACACCGTGGGCCTAAAATCATCCAAAATTTTTTATTTTTTTTTCCCCACTCCCAGGGCTTATAGGGGATGCTGAAAGACAATAGCCCATCAGAAATGACTTTTCTGACTTTCAAGTGGGTCAAATGACTCTGGAAATCACTCGGTTAGGACTTTGGACTTGATTTCCGGAACGAGTCCTAACCCAACCCCATTGCTTAGACTTGCCGGTTGGAATTTTGATTTCGTCCAATCACAGCCCGCCTTTTCGGGCTATGGCCTCACACCCCTATCGGTAGATAGCCCTAAGCGAGACGAAACGGGGGATACTCGTCTGACGTCCGTATGACCTTTCTGTCCGGAACGGTGGCCCGAAACGCACTCGGCCAAAGGCCTCCTAAAAATAGTTGGAAATATTCACAAAAAAATCAGGAACAGGTGCTATTGACCCAGAATCAAGTCTACCCCCCCTAAATCGAGGGCGCCGAGCGCACCTGACTTGGAACCGAGTCTCTAGCACCTTCCTGTCCCGAGATATGCCCAAAGGTCACAGGTCAGACAAAAAGTGTAAAAATATTCGTGAAAAATTACCCGAATGTCCCCACGGCTTCAAAATCGTCGCACACACTAACTCGCGGTCCCCGATCGTGGCTGACACATCCGCGAAGCCGTAGGATCTTTAGTTTCAGAGTTATTAAAAAACAAACCCTAACCCATTCATTTCAATGGAAGGCCGGTAGTGAAAATTTGCCCAAGTCCCACTTGCCAAACAACTTCCCAGGGGAAGGTGTTAGGAGCAGGTTTCAGCCCATTTGGAGTCTACCTATTTTGGAGACATGATTTTTTAAAAAATGTTTTTGTGAAAGGTTAGGCCTCGTTCCGGGTATAGGATACTGTCAATAGGCCTAATTCCGTAAATCAAGTCTATTTCCCTAACCCGCTAACACTACCTATTTTGGAGACATGATTTTTTTCCCAGAGAGGGGCCATTTGGCATTTTTACCTAGAAAACCCACAAGAGGGCCAATTGGCCCCAAGTCCCCCCTGTGGACACTCATTTTGTTATGGAAATGTGGCTGTTAGTGGCACACGGCCGGAGCCACTTGAACTTGTCGCAAGGGTTTGCTCCATCCAGGATCATTTCCAATGCCTGTTGAATCTCTGCATCTTCGTTCCTTGGAGAGGAGCTTCTTTCACCACAAAATTCTTGAGGGAACTGACGTGATAGTCCATGTGCACTGTATCCATCAAACAATTGTCTGGTTGCAGTCACATGAGTCGTTATGACTTGTCTTGACTTGACTTGAAAGCTTTAATGTCCTTAAAAAAGGCAGTTTGTCTTACAGCACAGCAGAGTGACAAAAAACACATACAATAAAAAAACCCATCACAACACAATAAATAGCAAAACGTGTAAATAAATACAGACCACTGGTCAGAGGCATCAATCAATGCTAGAAATGTTAAAAGGAATCATTTGTACATTAACACAAGTATGAGTGTAGTTTTAAGTATGTATCTCCCATATCTTGTTCAGTTGATTAATTGCCATGGGGATAAATGTTATGGTCACATGGGACATTCACATGTTCACATTTTAGAATAGAATGTGTTTTTATTCCTCATTCTCACAGAAGTAGCCAACATGACTTCACCACTGAAGTGTGAAGTGTGTGAAGTGTGTGAAGTGTGACCCCCTCCCCCCACACACTGCCACTAACAGCCTCATTACCATAACTAAAGGAGTGCATAAGGGAAAAGCAGTCGGGCCAAATGGCCCCTATGTGGGTCTTCTAGGTAGAAAGAAAAATGCTGGGACTTGCAGTGTTAAATGTTTTTGAAAGGTTAGGCCTTGTTCCAGGTATAGGATACTGTCAATAGGCCTAATTCCGGAAATGAAGTCTATTTCCCGAACCCGCTAACCCTAACTCCTTCAGTTCAGAGTGAGCCCTTTTGCAGGCTGAAAGTTGTATGTGTACAAAGAGGATGCGTGGGGCTCAGGGTAACCATATTTAACGGATTTTTGAAAAAAAATAATCAGCCTCGTTGCCAGACCCTACGTCCAAGGCCTAATACCCTGACTCGACACCGTGGGCCTAAAATCATCCAAAATTTTTTATTTTTTTTCCCCACTCCTAGGGCTTATATGGGATGCTGAAACACAATAGCCCATCAGAAATGACTTTTCTGACTTTCAAGTGGGTGAAATGACTCTGGAAATCACTCGGTTAGGACTTTGGACTTGATTTCCGGAACGAGTCCTAACCCAACCCATTGCTTAGATATTGCCTGTTGGAATTTTGATTTCGTCCAATCACGGCCCGCCTTTTCGGGCTAGGGTCTCGCGCCGCTGGATTTTGGTACAGTAGGCCGGGCTGTACGAAACTGTGGTGAAACTTTCCTCCCACGTTTTTCGGGGGCCGAACCGCAGGGGTGTGACCTACCGTCTCGCACCTAAAACGCGGTCAAATCGTAACAAATGTGGTATGAGTCGATAGCGCTAAGTGAGACGAAACAGGGGATACTTGTCTGACGTCTGTACGACCTTCCTGTCCAGAACAGCGGCCCAAAACGCAATCGGCCAAAGGCCTCATAAAAATAGTTGAAAATATTCACAAAAAAATCAGGAAAAGGTGCAATTGACTCGGAATCAAGTCTACCCCCACTAAATCGAGGGCGCCGAGCGCGCCTGACTTGGAACCGAGTCTCTTGCACCTTCCTGTCCCGAGATACGCCCAAAGGACAAAGGTAAGAAAAAAAGTGTAAAAAGATTCGTGAAAAATTACCCGAATGTCCCCGCGGCTTCAAAATCATCGCACACCCTAATGTGGGGACCCCGATCGTGGCTGAGCCATCCCTGAAGTTGTAGGACCTTTAGTTTCAGAGTTATTCAAAAACAAACCCTAACACATTCATTTCAAAATTCAATTCAAAATCATTCCAAAAAAGGCCCATAACTCGGTCCACGAAAGACCCCCAAGAAAACTTTTACCATAGGGCATGACAGACCCGGCTCTCTACCAAAACCCAAAGGCGCGAAACCAAGGCCCAAAAAAATTGACCGTTTTTGGAGGGAAAATGAAATTTCAACCGGCAATGTCGAAGCAATGAGTTAGGTTAGGATTCGTTCCAGGAATGAAGTCTATTTCCCTAACCCGCTAACCCTAATTGTAACTCCTTCACTTCAGAGCGAGCCCTTTTGCAGGCTGAACGTTGCATGTGTACAAAAAAGGATGCATGGGGCTCAGGGTAACCATATTTAATGGATTTTTGAAAAAAAAAAATTAGCCTCGTTGCCAGACCCTACGGATGGGTCAAAGGCCTAATACCCTTACTTGACACCGTGGGCCTAAAATAATCCAAAATTTTTTATTTTTTTTTTCCCACTCCCAGGGCTTATATGGGATGCTGAAACACAATATCCCATCAGAAATGACTTTTCTGACTTTCAAGAAGGGTGAAATGACTCTGGAAATCACTCGGTTAGGACTTTGGACTTGATTTCCGGAACGAGTCCTAACCCATCCCATTGCTTAGACTTGCCAGTTGGAATTTTGATTTCGTCCAATCACGGCCCGCCTTTTCGGGCTAGGGTCTCGCGCCCCTATCAGTAGATAGCCCTAAGCGAGACGAAACGGGGGATACTCGTCTGACGTCCGTACGACCTTCCTGTCCTGAGCAGCGGCCCAAAACGCACTCGGCCAAAGGCCTCATAAAAATAGTTGGAAATATTCACAAAAAAATCAGGAAGAGGTGCTATTGACCCGGAATCAAGTCTACCCCCCCTAAAACGAGGGCGCTGAGCGCGCCTGACTTGGAACCGAGTCTCTAGCACCTTCCTGTGCCGAGATACGCCCAAAGGTCACAGGTCAGAAAAAAAGTGTAAAAATATTCGTGAAAAATTACCCGAATGTCCCCGCGGCTTCAAAATCATCGCACACCCTAACTCGGGGTCGCCGATCGTGGCTGAGGCGTCCGCAAAGCCGTAGGACCTTTACTTTCAGAGTTATTCAGAAACAAACCCTAACCCATTCATTTCAATGGAAGGCCGGTAGTGAAAATTTTTCCAAGTCCCACTTGCCAAAGAACTTCCCGGGGGAAGGTGCTAGGAGCACGTTTCAGCCCATTTGGAGTCTACCTATTTTGGATACATGATTTTTTAAAAATGTTTTTGAAAGGTTAGGCCTCGTTCCGGGTATAGGATACTGTAAATAGGCCTAATTCCGGAATTGAAGTCCAATGTCCTAACCTGGTCCAAAATCAATTTTGACATGTTGGGACATGCCCTCGGCCCCTATGCCATGCCCCCAAGGTGTTTTTTTGGAAAATCAATTCCGGGTCTTGTCAAAGTCAAAGAAAAGCTCTTAGAAAAAGCTCTCTGCTGCTATTGCCCCTCCCCACAACCCACACAGAAGCTCTCAGCTGCTAATTCCCATCCCCCCACACACTTCTTTTCACAACAACAACAGAGGTGCAAGTCAAACACAGGGTCTCTTCTGTAGACAATATTTTTTTACTGTTTAGTCACTTAGGAGATTAATCTTGAAGTAAGTAACATCCCACATTGAACCCTAACCACATTGTGTTAACAACCCCAACGTGAACTCTACCTTGACGTGGTGTTGGGGCTTACGAGCTAGGCTCAAACTAAAAGAGTTCAATATCAAATTTAAATGTTCATGTCTCCAAAACAGGCACCAATACACTCCAAATGGCCTGAAACATGCTCCTAACAAAGTTCCCCAGGAGGATTTAGGGCTGTGGGAGAACAAGCCCAAAGTGTCCCCATGACCTTCTGTTCCATGCTGTTCTATTAAAAGTGTGTTTTGAAATGTTTGATGTTATTGTATTTCTTTAAAATTTTTTTGGCAGACTAAAGATATGGAAGTGCATTAAAGTTATTGAATTGCAATAAAATGTTTTTTTGGTGTCCAGGTTCCAGATATCAAGTCTCAACCCTAATTTGCTCCAGATATCAAGTCTCAATTCCAGATATCAAGTGTGAACCCTAGTGGGTTCAAGATATTAAGTCTGAATTCCAGATATCAAGTTCCAGATATCAAGTCACAACCCTAATTTGCCCCAGATATCAAAAATATCAAAAATCGAGGCTCAATTCCAAAAATCAAGTCTCAATTCCAAAAATCGAGTCTCAATTCCAAAAATCAAGTCTCAATTCCAAAAATCAAGTCTCGGTTAGGATTAGGGTTAGGAGTTTGAGACTTGATTTTTGGAATTGAGACTTGATTTTTGGAATTGAGACTCGATTTTTGGAATTGAGACTTGATTTTTGGAATTAACCCTAATCCTAGTGTAATATCACTGGCATTTGATAGAGGAGCCCAGTCTGTACGACCCTGTGGTGAAAGTTTCCTCCAATGTCTTTCAGGGAGCGAGATATAAGGGTTTTTCCTGATGAAGTTGTCTGTTTTCCAAAGAAAAGAGTGTGGTGAAGTGTCTTATGGTCTGGTGGCACATGTCAGCACATCAGAATTGAGTTTGGAGCAAGTTCCAAAAAAGTAGTCCCAATTCCAAAAATCGAGTCTGGGGGTGTGTGGCTTTATTAAAGATATGGAAGTGCATTAAATTGTGGCTTTATTAAAGATATGGAAGTGCATTAAATTGTGGCTTTATTAAAGATATGGAAGTGCATTAAAGTTATTGAATTGCAATAAAATGCTTTTTTGGTGTCCAGTTCCAGATATCAAGTCTCAACCCTAATTTGCTCCAGATATCAAGTCTGAATTCCAGATATCAAGTGTGAACCCTAGTTGGTTCAAGATATTAAGTCTGAATTCCAGATATCAAGTTCCAGACATCAAGTGACAACCCTAATTTGCCCCAGAGATCAAAAATATCAAAAATCAAGCCTCAATTCCAAAAATCAAGTCTCAATTCCAAAAATCGAGTCTCAATTCCAAAAATCAAGTCTCAATTCCAAAAATCAAGTCTCGGTTAGGAATTTGAGACTTGACTTTTGGAATTGAGACTTGATTTTTGGAATTGAGACTCGATTTTTGGAATTGAGACTCGATTTTTGGAATTAACCCTAATCCTAGTGTAATAGCACTGGAATTTGATAGAAGAGCCCAGTCTGTACGACCCTGTGGTGAAAGTTTCCTCCAATGTCTTTCAGGGAGCGAGATATAAGGGTTTTTCCTGATGAAGTTGTCTGTTTTCCAAAGAAAAGAGTGTGGTGAAGTGTCTTATGGTCTGGTGGCACATGTCAGCACATCAGAATTGAGTTTGGAGCAAGTCCCAAAAAAGTAGTCTGGAACCCAGAAACCGAGTCGGGTGGGGTGTGCCTTAGGGCCAGGGTTGGTGCCCCAGCCTATCAGAGTTGAGTTTGGAGCAAGTTCCAAAAAACTACTCCCAATTCCAAAAATCCAGTCTGGAGGGTGTGGCTTTATTAAAGATATGGAAGTGCATTAAATTGTGGCTTTATTAAAGATATGGAAGTGCATTAAAGTTATTGAATTGCAATAAAATGCTTTTTTGGTGTCCAGTTCCAGATATCAAGTCCCAACCCTAATTTGTTCCAGACATCAAGTCTGAATTCCAGATATCAAGTGTGAAACCTAATGGGTTCAAGGTATTAAGTCTGAATTCCAGATATCAAGTTCCAGACATCAAGTCACAACCCTAATTTGCCCCAGAGATCAAAAATAACAAAAATCAAGCCTCAATTCCAAAAATCAAGTCTCAATTCCAAAAATCAAGTCTCAATTCCAAATATCAAGTCTCAATTCCAAAAATCAAGTCTCAGTTCCAAAAATCGAGTCTCAATTCCAAAAATCAAGTCTCGGTTAGGATTAGGGTTAGGAGTTTGAGACTTGATTTTTGGAATTGAGACTCGATTTTTGGAATTGAGACTTGATATTTGGAATTGAGACTTGATTTTTGGAATTGAGACTCGATTTTTGGAATTGAGACTTGATTTTTGGAATTAACCCTAATCCTAGTGTAATAGCACTGGAATTTGACAGAGGAGCCCAGTCTGCACGACCCTGTGGTGAAAGTTTCCTCCAATGTCTTTCAGGGAGCGAGATATAAGGGTTTTTCCTGATGAAGATGTCTGTTTTCCAAAGAAAAGAGTGTGGTGAAGTGTCTTATGGTCTGGTGGCACATGTCAGCACATCAGAATTGAGGTTGGAGCAAGTTCCAAAAAAGTAGTCTGGAACCCAGAAACCGAGTTGGGTGGGCTGTGGCTTAGGGCCAGGGTTGGTGCCCCAGCCTATCAGAATTGAGTTTTGAGCAAGTTCCAAAAAAGTAGTCTGAAGTCCAAAAATCCAGTCAGGAGGGTGTGGCTTCATTAAAGATATGGAAGTGCATTAAATTGTGGCTTTGTTAAAGACATGGAAGTCCATTAAAGTTATTGAATTGCAATAAAATGCTTTTTTGGTGTCCAGTTCCAGATATCAAGTCCCAACCCTAATTTGTTCCAGATATCAAGTCTGAATTCCAGATATCGAGTGTGAAACCTAATGGGTTCAAGGTATTAAGTCTGAATTCCAGATATCAAGTTCCAGACATCAAGTCCCAACCCTACTTTGCCCCAGAGATCAAAAATAACAAAAATCAAGCCTCAATTCCAAAAATCAAGTCTCAATTCCAAAAATCGAGTCTCAATTCCAAAAATCAAGTCTCAATTCCAAAAATCAAGTCTCGGTTAGGAGTTTGAGACTTGATTTTTGGAATTGAGACTTGATTTTTGGAATTGAGACTCGATTTTTGGAATTGAGACTTGATTTTTGGAATTAACCCTAATCCTAGTGTAATATCACTGGCATTTGATAGAGGAGCCCAGTCTGTACGACCCTGTGGTGAAAGTTTCCTCCAATGTCTTTCAGGGAGCGAGATATAAGGGTTTTTCCTGATGAAGTTGTCTGTTTTCCAAAGAAAAGAGTGTGGTGAAGTGTCTTATGGTCTGGTGGCACATGTCAGCACATCAGAATTGAGTTTGGAGCAAGTTCCAAAAAAGTAGTCTGGAACCCAGAAACCGAGTCGGGTGGGCTGTGGCTTAGGGCCAGGGATGGTGCCCCAGCCTATCAGAATTGAGTTTTGAGCAAGTTCCAAAAAAGTAGTCTGAAGTCCAAAAATCCAGTCTGGAGGGTGTGGCTTCATTAAAGATATGGAAGTGCATTAAATTGTGGCTTTATTAAAGACATGGAAGTGCATTAAAGTTATTGAATTGCAATAAAATGCTTTTTTGGTGTCCAGTTCCAGATATCAAGTCCCAACCCTAATTTGTTCCACATATCAAGTCTGAAGTCCAGATATCAAGTGTGAAACCTAATGGGTTCAAGGTAGTAAGTCTGAATTCCAGATATCAAGTTCCAGACAACAAGTCACAACCCTACTTTGCCCCAGAGATCAAAAATAACAAAAATCAAGCCTCAATTCCAAAAATCGAGTCTCAATTCCAAAAATCGAGTCTCGATTCCAAAAATCAAGTCTCAATTCCAAATATCAAGTCTCGGTTAGGAGTTTGAGACTTGATTTTTGGAATTGAGACTTGATTTTTGGAATTGAGACTCGATTTTTGGAATTGAGACTCGATTTTTGGAATTAACCCTAATCCTAGTGTAATAGCACTGGAATTTGATAGAGGAGCCCAGTCTGTATGACCCTGTGGTGAAAGTTTCCTCCAATGTCTTTCAGGGAGCGAGATATAAGGGTTTTTCCTGATGAAGTTGTCTGTTTTCCAAAGAAAAGAGTGTGGTGAAGTGTTTTATGGTCTGGTGGCACATGTCAGCACATCAGAATTGAGTTTGGAGCAAGTTCCAAAAAAGTAGTCTGGAACACAGAAACCGAGTCGGGTTGGCTGTGTCTTAGGGCCAGGGTTGGTGCCCCAGCCTATCAGAATTGAATTTTGAGCAAGTTCCAAAAAAGTAGTCTGAAGTCCAAAAATCCAGTCTGGAGGGTGTGGCTTCATTAAAGATATGGAAGTGCATTAAATTGTGGCTTTATTAAAGACATGGAAGTGCATTAAAGTTATTGAATTGCAATAAAATGCTTTCTTGGTGTCCAGTTCCAGATATCAAGTCCCAACCCTAATTTGTTCCACATATCAAGTCTGTATTCCAGATATCAAGTGTGAAACCTAATGGGTTCAAGGTAGTAAGTCTGAATTCCAGATATCAAGTTCCAGACATCAAGTCACAACCCTACTTTGCCCCAGAGATCAAAAATAACAAAAATCAAGCCTCAATTCCAAAAATCAAGTCTCAATTCCAAAAATCGAGTCTCAATTCCAAAAATCAAGTCTCAATTCCAAATATCAAGTCTCGGTTAGGAGTTTGAGACTTGATTTTTGGAATTGAGACTTGATTTTTGGAATTGAGACTCGATTTTTGGAATTGAGACTCGATTTTTGGAATTAACCCTAATCCTAGTGTAATATCACTGGCATTTGAAAGAGGAGCCCAGTCTGTACGACCCTGTGGTGAAAGTTTCCTCCAATGTCTTTCAGGGAGCGAGATATAAGGGTTTTTCCTGATGAAGTTGTCTGTTTTCCAAAGAAAAGAGTGTGGTGAAGTGTCTTATGGTCTGGTGGCACATGTCAGCACATCAGAATTGAGTTTGGAGCAAGTTCCAAAAAAGTAGTCTGGAACCCAGAAACCGAGTCGGGAAGGCTGTGCCTTAGGGCCAGGGTTGGTGCCCCAGCCTATCAGAATTGAGTTTGGAGCAAGTTCCAAAAAACTAGTCCCAATTCCAAAAATCGAGTCTGGGGGGTGTGGATTTATTAAAGATATGGAAGTGCATTAAATTGTGGCTTTATTAAAGATATGGAAGTGCATTAAAGTTATTGAATTGCAATAAAATGCTTTTTTGGTGTCCGGTTCCAGATATCAAGTCCCAACCCTAATTTGTTCCAGATATCAAGTCTGAATTCCAGATATCAAGTGTGAAACCTAATGGGTTCAAGGTATTAAGTCTGAATTCAAGATATCAAGTTCCAGATATCAAGTCCCAACCCTAATTTGCCCCAGATATCAAAAATATCAAAAATCAAGCCTCAATTCCAAAAATCAAGTCTCAATTCCAAAAATCAAGTCTCGGTTAGGATTAGGGTTACGAGTTTGAGACTTGATTTTTGGAATTGAGACTTGATTTTTGGAATTGAGACTCGATTTTTGGAATTGAGACTTGATTTTTGGAATTAACCCTAATCCTAGTGTAATATCACTGGCATTTGATAGAGGAGCCCAGTCTGTACGACCTTGTGGTGAAAGATTCCTCCAATGTCTTTCAGGGAGCGAGATATAAGGGTTTTTCCTGATGAAGTTGTCTGTTTTCCAAAGAAAAGAGTGTGGTGAAGTGCCTTATGGTCTGGTGGCACATGTCAGCACATCAGAATTGAGTTTGGAGCAAGTTCCAAAAAAGTAGTCTGGAACCCAGAAACCGAGTCGGGAGGGGTGTGCCTTAGGGCCAGGGTTGGTGCCCCAGCCTATCAGAATTGAGTTTGGAGCAAGTTCCAAAAAACTAGTCCCAATTCCAAAAATCGAGTCTGGGGGGTGTGGCTTTATTAAAGATATGGAAGTGCATTAAATTGTGGCTTTATTAAAGATATGGAAGTGCATTAAAGTTATTGAATTGCAATAAAATGCTTTTTTGGTGCCCAGTTCCAGATATCAAGTCCCAACCCTAATTTGTTCCAGATATCAAGTCTGAATTCCAGATATCAAGTGTGAAACCTAATGGGTTCAAGGTATTAAGTCTGAATTCCAGATATCAAGTTCCAGATATCAAGTCCCAACACTAATTTGCCCCAGATATCAAAAATATCAAAAATCAAGCCTCAATTCCAAAAATCAAGCCTCAATTCCAAAAATCAAGTCTCAATTCCCAAAATCGAGTCTGAATTCCAAAAATCCAGTTCGGGGCCTTGTCACAGTCAAAGAAAAGCTCTTAGAAGAAGCACTCAGCTGCTACTGCCCATCCCCCACACACTTAGGTTAGGAGATTGGACTTGAGTTGTGGCCTCCATTGCTTAGACATTACCTGTTGGAATTTAGATTTTGTCCAATCACGGCAAGCCTTTTCGGGCTAGGGTCTCGCGCCCCTATCGGTAGATAGCCCGAAGCGAGACGAAACGGGGGGTACTCGTCTGACGTCCGTACGACCTTCCTGTCCAGAACAGCAGCCCAAAACGCACTAGGCCAAAGGCCTTATAAAAATAGTTGGAAATATTCACAAAAAAATCAGGAAAAGGTGCAATTGACCCGGAATCAAGTCTACCCCCCCTAACTCGAGGGCGCTGAGCGCGCCTGACTCGGAACCGAGTCTCTAGCACCTTCCTGTCCCGAGATACGCCCAAAGGTGAAAGGTCAGAAAAAAAGTGCAAAAATATTCGTGAAAAATTACCCGAATGTCCCCGCGGCTTCAAAATCTTCGCACACCCTAACTCGCGGTCCCCGATCGTGGCTGAGGCGTCCGCGAAACCTAGGCCCAAAAAAATTGACCGTTTTTGGAGGGAAAATGAAATTCCAACCGGCAATGTCTATGCAATGAGTTAGGTTAGGACTCGTTCCGGAAATCAAGTCTATTTGCCTAACACGCTAACCCTAATTGTAACTCCTTCAATTCAGAGCGAGCCCTTTTGCAGGCTGAAAGTTGTATGTGTACAAAAAAGGATGTGTGGGCCTCAGGGTAACCATATTTAATGGATTTTTGAAAAAAAACATGAATAAATTGCCCTCTTTGCCAGCCCCTACGTCAAAGGCATAATACCCTTACTCGACACCGTGGGCCTAAAATCTTCCAAAATTTTTTATTTTTTTTCCCCCACTCCCAGGGCTTATATGGGATGCTGAAACACAATAGCCCATCAGAAATGACTTTTCTGACTTTCAAGTGGGTGAAATGACTCTGGAAATCACTCGGTTAGGACTTTGGACTTGATTTCCGGAACGAGTCCTAACCCAACCCCATTGCTTAGACTTGTCGGTTGGAATTTCATTTTCCCTCCAAAAACGGTCAATTTTTTTGGGCCTAGGTTCAGCGGACGCCTCGCCCACGATCGGAGACCCCGAGTTAGGGTGTGTGACGATTTTGAAGCCGCACGGACATTCGGGTAATTTTTCACGAATATTTTTACACTTTTTTTCTGACCTTTCACCTTTGGGTGTATCTCGGGACAGGAAGGTGCTAGAGACTCGGTTCCAAGTCAGTCGTGCTCAGCACCCTCGATTTAGTGGGGGTAGACTTGATT
The DNA here is from genome assembly GCF_027579695.1 of Neoarius graeffei. Lineage (NCBI taxonomy): Eukaryota > Metazoa > Chordata > Actinopteri > Siluriformes > Ariidae > Neoarius > Neoarius graeffei. The sequence continues at coordinate 83,208,598 of NC_083580.1, forward strand.
CCGAGTCAATAGCACCTTTTCCTCATTTTTTGTGAATATTTCCAACTATTTTTACGAGGCCTTTTTCCGAGTGCGTTTCGGGCCGCCGTTCGGGACAGGAAAGTCGTACGGACGTCAGACAAGTATCCCCCTTTTCGTCTCACTTAGGGCTATCTACCGATACAGCATTTGTTACAATTCGACCCCGTTTTAGGTGCGAGACGGTCGGACTTGATTTTTGGAACTCGGACTAGTTTTTTGGAACTCGGTCCCGGTTTCCCAAAAAACACTTTGGCGGAGTGGCCTGGGGTCCGGGGGCACGTGCCGGCATATCGGAATTAAGTTTCGAGCGATTTCCAGAAAAGTAGGCTCGGATCCATAAATCGAGTCTGGGGGGCGTGGCCTAGGGTCCAGGGGTGTGTCCCAGCCTATCAGAATTAAGTTTGGGGCAAGTTCCCAAAAACTAGTCCCAATTCCAAAAATCGAGTCTGGGGGGCG